>NC_090788.1:19405000-19645000 GCF_040054535.1 Antennarius striatus | reverse complement strand
AAAGCAGTGAAGTAAACGTGACTCACAGGAGCTCCTCAGTGTCAACCTGCACCAGTAAACGGCTAAAACGATTGTGAAATCCCAGTTTTATTTCTTAAACGCCAAATATAAACTTACACAGACATAGACAGATAAAAAAACAAAGTAGAAAACAATACTTACTATTTAGACACAAATATGTAGCTGCCAAACTGCTGGCATTATAACGTATTTGTTTAATAGACAAACTTCAAACCGTGAACTGTTCTAATGAACCTGACTGTGATCAGAACACTGCCTTCCTGTCAGAGGTAAAAACAACAACTCCACTTTAAATAAGCTGTGTTATATTTTCTTTCATTACCCACAGATTAAAATCCTTCACAGTAATCTGCTCTGTCTCTGTGGGGAACCGTGGGTTTAGTGATGTACACTTTGAACTGTGCAGCTCTCACACCAGTTCCC
Organism: Antennarius striatus; assembly: GCF_040054535.1. NCBI lineage: Eukaryota > Metazoa > Chordata > Actinopteri > Lophiiformes > Antennariidae > Antennarius > Antennarius striatus. Next base: position 19,644,556 of record NC_090788.1, on the reverse strand, counting down.
ATCCTCCTGAGAATCCTCCTGTGTGTGTGTGTTTGTGTGTGTGTCCTTATGTGTCATGTGTGTCTACCTGTGTGGCAGCAGGTAATCCCAGTAATCTCTGTTTGTCTGAGTCTGAGCGGCATAAAGCCGTGACTCATTCCTAGAACGGCTGAGCTAAAACCCAAAACACTCCATCCTCATGGAAATCAACAGTCGCAGCAATAATTTACTGAACTAATCCCCAAAATCCAAATTAATATGTTAAGTATAGGTGTGAATATACAAGGTGAAGGCTGATGTAGACGGAGGGTGTTTGGTTTGTGTTCTCCTCTATGCGGATGACTTTAGTCTGGTAATCCCTCCCATCTCAGGCCTGCGTGGGCGACGCCGTCGGTGTTCTCGGAATTCCTGTTGATGAAGCGAAGCGTCGTTCAGTCGTTCTGCTCTTTTCCAGGTTCCCATTAACCCAATCTGTGACAGAGTGACGGAACCAGAGCTTCACATCAGAGACCATGAAGCTGTCAGGAAAGACGGCGGTCTGGATTTAACGGGACAGTAGTGGTCAGTGTCACCTAAGGACAAGACTGTTCTTCCACAACCCAACTCCTTACCCTGTCCCTCTCATCACCCTTCCATCTTTCAATCCATTCATCCCTTCTTTGTCTCTCAGGTGTCGACTCTGAGGAGGAACAACCTAAACCATCTGGACGTAGAGAAACAGAAGCAGACAGAGGTTTGGGGATGGAGGATATAGAGTGAGGAAGATGAGGAGAAACGTGGGTGCGGAGGCCTGGAGACGTGTTTCAGGCTTTGATCTGGTCTCCACCTTCTGTGTGAGTGCTTGTGTGTCTGATGGCCGGGGGCCGGGGCAGCAGGATTAGCAAGAAGCTCTCCTGGAGCAGAAAAGCTTCCCCTCCTTAGTTGTCTTTATTTCAAACTTATTTGTGCTCAGAATCCTAAAAACATTGAGGTAAAAGTCAAGAATTTGTACATTTTCTGTCCTTTCTAGAATCTCTGATGGTTTACAGTGATTTATGGTGAAACTTAAAGCTCCTTTAGGAAAAGTTCACAAATATCAAATCAAATCAAATTCTATTTATATAGCCTTAATTGTTTCATGACACAAGAAAACAAACAGGTATAATCAGATGAGTCACCTTTGTTAAACATTATTTTCAGGTTGTTGTCTCAGCCTGATCACCAGTAAGCCTTTGGAAACTGTTGAGTGATGATGTCTGATCTCCATCAGGTCTGAAGAAACAATCCTGATGTCACCAAAGCCCAGATTAAAACGGGCTTTGTGGAGTCAGAGCGACGACCAGTCAGGAAGGGTTAGCAGGTTCCATGAAACGATGCCATTAACTGTATGATCTTGTTATTTTGTCCAGAATCAGGTGTCAAACATCAGGACATGTTGACCTCAGCTGTTCCCACGATGTCCTCCAGGACCTCCCTTCACTTTGAGTATTGTTGGACTGACTGATCCTGATGGGAAGAAGAAGACGAAGAAGACGAAGAAGAAGGTGTTTGTTTGTTTTTTTGCAAAAACACTTTAATTGCACTCAAACATTTTACTATTTTACATTGGATGAAAAGTGCTAAAGTGCTTCAAAAATACTAAAAACCAATAAAAAGAAATATAATTTCAAAATCAGTGCATTATATCAGGAAATTTGCAAGAGTGAGTTGATCGTCAACTAAAGTGCATAGGACTTTTTTGTTCCTAAAGATCTTTAGGTTTTTTGTCATTTTGTAAAAACCAAATTCTAGTTTTAAGCGACATCTGATGTTAAGAGGAAGAAGAAGTAGAAGAAAATTGATTTGATTTTCAAAATAACTTTTAATCACACAAGTCGAAGATAGTCACGTTGACACAAAATCCAAAAGAGATTCACGCAAACAGGAACTCACATTTTAAAAAAAAGAAAATAAATAAATATGAAATATATATGAAATCATTCATAGTTCTGAAATAGTTAAAATGGATTTTGACTCTCGTTCGACACATTCTTCTTAAAACGGCTTCTGCACTGCAGTCAGACGAACCTTCAACCTTTCTCCTCCTGCTTAGATGAATCACCATCTTGGCTTGGCCCAGAAGAAAGTCTAGAATCTGTCAATCCTTTTTTTGATTTCTCCTATGTTTAAACCTGTTTGTCAAATACGAGATGGAATGAGAGAAAGATTCTCTCTAAAAACAGGAACAGATTGTCAAGTCTCTGTCAGTCTAGGAAGCAGTGAAAAACAGAACCGACAGTGTTCCGACATATTTGGGTTAAACTTGAAATAAAACTGCTGACAAGTACAGCACAGTATAGAATCCTATAGAATTATTATTATTATTATTATTATTATTATTATTATTATTATTATTATTATTATTATTATTATTATTATTATTATAATAATTATAATAATAATGGTTAGTTGAAAAGAGGAGCTGACTGTAAGATAAAAACTTCCCACCTGTCAGGAAGACGGAGGACTTGTCCTCCAGGTGTGTCTGTCTCTCAGACAAACACTTCCTGCTCAGCAGGTCTGACCTCTGACCCGGTTTAATCAGGTAAAGTAGGGCCTCAGTAATCCACTGTTTTCAGCCATACTGTGGTGACGTGTGTGTGTGTGTGTGTGTGTGTGCTCTTATGTTCGTGTAGGGACTGGAGTGGCCTGAGGGTCAAAGGTCACATAAACACAGCTGGCTCTCTCCTCCTGGTTGCTTTCTTCCCTCCTCGTCTATCTGTGTCACCACTATTTGGTTTCGGTTTGTCTCCTTGTGATCTTTCTTTCTCCTTCTGTCTCTTCTTTCTTTCATTCCAGTGACGGTTTCACTCCATCCCTCTCTCCTCCACCTACCTCTCATCTCTTTCCCCGTTCATTTCTCATTTAAATTTTTATTACAGTCAGGGTGGAATGCTCCCTCTTTCTTCTGTTCTGTCTCCTCTTTGTTGTCAATAAATCACCGTTTTCCGTCTCTTGTGTTTCTGCTCTGCCTTTTCATCTGTGACCCGGTCAGAGGTCTGTGGATCCAGACCAGAGGTCACCAATTGTTGGTTCAGATCTGGACCATGATGCCTCTATAACGGGAGAAAAGATGGACCTTTTATCAGACAGACTGTCTGCGTGCGCCGAAGGCAGAATGTAAACACACCGATCAGACGTGAGTAAGACCAGCTCATGTTTTTGAGGAGAGCATCTCTTCATCCACAAAATCCATCATCATTTCATCCTATGGGGGGGGGTCAGAGATTCAGGTGTTCACCCACAAAGACCTGGGACAGCACCTTGTTGATCTGAGAAACCTAACCTTCACCGAAACAACAAACCAATGGCAAGAAGAAAGCCTGAAGGTGATAACAAACCCAAAGTGGGGAAAGAAAGAGGAGCAATTTGTTGTTCTGTAAAAATACAGAACACCAGTCCACCTGCAGCACATGCAGATTTGACTGTTCTGTGCCACTGGAGGCTGGTCTGATTGTCGTATGCAGATGTCTGTATACTGACAGAATAAATCATGCCACCACCCCCACACACACACACACACACAAACTGCTACAGATTACCATAGTCTCCAACCAGCTCTACCTGCTTAATACAAGGCTTTTATATAAAACGTCTCCGGTAAGGTTGGCTGCGATGTTTGCACTGCATGCAAAAGAGTCGGTGGATTCCTGACGAGTGGCCACAGCTGCCAGCAGAGAGACAGCTTCATCAGTGTCTTCATGTTACAGATGAATGGAAGCGCTGACAGACATGCAGAATGAATTGGCAGGAATATCAAGGACGAGAGAAGCTTACATTTCAGGGCCTCTCTTTCCATCTTTGCTTTCAGTGTTAAGGTGACTTTTTATTTAAATGTAAGGGTATGAGACTGCTGTACATGTTTTGTTTAAGGTGATTTGATGCAAAGCACTTGTTATCCGTGCAACAAGAGGCGCCGCGTAACTGGGATGTGGTTCGGAGCAAATATGCACAAAAGAAAACAGCACAAAAAAAAAAAGGGTGTTTGTAGCTCAGCGGTGAACCACAAACTGTCTTTATGTATAAAATGAGTTAATGCTCTTTATTTATACATCAGTATCAGGTGTTTGGTCTCTCTATAATGGACCAACCCACAACCTTCATGGGTAAATAATACAACACGACTAACAACAAGGTGTTTGAGGAATGAGCTGACCAATAACAGGTTTTGTAAGTTCACCTCTGACAGTCAAAATACTTTGTTGGTATTACTGAATCATGGTAGAGCAGAATCCATCAATCAATATTTATATAGCGTTTAATCATTGGAATAGACATTTCAAAGCTCTTTAACAGACAGAAAAAACCCAACTGAACCTTCTAGAGCATAAGCAACAGTGGCGTGGAAAAACTCCCTCATTGAGGAAGAAACTCCGGGCAGGACCCAGACTCTGGAGGGCGGCCATCCGCCTTGATCGGTTGGGTGGAAAAGAAATAAAATGGAGATTAGGACAGGGTAAGAAAAAGAGAGACAGAGAGAGTGGTAGATAGACCAGATAGAGTCAGTGTCGTCATGGTTATAGTTGGTTGTTGTCTTCAACAGAAAAGAAGCAGGACCCCAGTTGACGGACGGATGAGGGGTGATACTGTGAATAGAATAAAATGATAGAATGAGTTTAAAAGCCTGTAACATTATCTTAGTCACATGATTATGAAATAATAAATCTTGACATTGTGTTCAAGCAAGTTTTATGCTTCATTATACTATGCAGGAAAAAGATAGGAATGTGAAAGCCTCAGATTATCCAAATTAAATCAATGCAAAAAGCAGTGATGATGATGATGATGATGATGGCGATTGATAAAAAACATCATGGAAACCCAAGAACATACATTTTTCAGCTGACACAACTAGATGAGATCAATTTGTCGTAGGTTCCAGCAGTACTCCTTCTCCTCATGGATTGGTACAACCTCCTGATGATGTCATCCTGTGGGGCGGCGGCCTCTTCTTCATCAAGGCTGCTGCTGAGTCTGTGGAGGATGTTCATGATGTCACAGGTTCATTCAACCACCTTCCGTTACATAAAGGTCCGAGCTCATCGCTCGGCAACTGACATAATGTCAAATAGACCAATCGCGGATGGCCGTCGCCAAGGCAACCTGGAAGATGTTTGATGCATTTTCACAAAGGAGGCTTAGCTTAGCGAGGAGGAGTCATTTAATACTCTAAAAACCACATGTTTACTCAGATTGGCAAGACAATGGTGTTTTAATCACTGATTAAACATTTTGTTTGATTTTGAAATGGGATAACTTGAAACACAGAAGGTGTATTGTTACATGTTAATATGACCATAACGTATGATGTCATGCAGCACCTATTAACACTTCATAATAAAAGTATGGGATTTGACTTTTTTTGGTTGGTATGACTTCAGTATCCTCTAGAAAAAATCAACCCAACTCCACACACACTAGAATGATCTCATTTTCTCCAAAAAGTACAAAAAGGACTTTTTCCACGCTTTTTCTACATTTTTCTATTTTTCCTTTGTCAGATCTGGTCTTATCCTGAACGTAAAAGTGACTATATATTTTGGATTGACCTGTGAGAGCAGCCATTCCGTCATTGCAGTAATGGTCTTTTTGGAAGTATGGGACCCTTTTGTAAAAAAAACCCCTAAAAAAACCCACAAAGCTTCTGTTATCCCTCAAAAGTGCTAAAAATGCTGGAATCGTCCTGACATCCCTCCATTTTTACATTCTCAGTGGTGTCCTCTTTTGCTTGAAGAGAAAGATGTCATGTTGTTTCAGGAAACCTTTCTCACTCCTGGTTTCGGTCAAACACCTTTTGAATTTACTTTCCCCAACCAGATGAGCTGTTAAGGTACTGGAGAAAAAGAGGGCAAGCAGTATCGTCCAATTTCCATAAGCCGGGCCTTAAATTAGATGTTTGGTGTTGCTTTAAGTAAAACCTGAAGGTAGTGGAGACCTGAGTGGAGCCAGAGAGATCAGGAAGATATATGGTACCATCAAAGCAGCTCTTTGCTTCTCACAAAACCAGCTTCTAAGTGGAGGAGGGCACGTGGCGTCTGTTCCTGCTCTCTGTGCGCGTTTGGAGAAGAAGATTTGAATCTGAGTGTCATGATGTTCGTAGCAAGTTGTAGTGAACAGGAATGAACGCGACACGATCGTCACACATAAACATAAAGGGAATTTCTATTGGCATGTATGTGTGTGCCACGCATATAAACTTCTTGAGAGGTTCTATTTTGATTTCTCGTGTCAGCTCGTGAAACTTACTGGCAGACTGCGAAGAAGTCGTTCACCACATATACAATTAACGTTAATTTCACACTGAATATAACACCTTTTGTTTCATCTTTCTATCTCATGGAGTTCCAGGGATATGTTCAAAAAAAATCTACAAAAGTTGATTTGATCTTGACCTAATTTTCTTAAGGTCAAGGTCATCATCTCAGTTTCATCCCTTTGCTGCCTGAGTAACGTGCTTTTTCTTTAATCCTTCTATCTGCAACAGTCGTGAAGATGTTTGGTGGAAGGACGGATGGACAGATAGACGGACGAAACTATGGGCGAGTGGATGGACGGATGGACGAGCAAGCCAACACTGACAATTACACACGAAACCGTTCATGGACTTGGGTAATACTTTCATTCGTAACATCCATTTTTCTTGCAGACGAAGCGACCGTCATCGTCTGGTCTTCAGTCTCTTTTCACTCCTTCTTTCTCAGGAATGTTTTGACAGAATGATTGTGGAGTAAATCCGGGGGTTATAGAGGCGTGACAGCGATACTACTGTTTTGACAGCAGTCCCACCTGAATTATTCAGACTGGGCCCTGAAGTCGTCACACACAGACCCTATATGAGCCCTTTATAAGCCCTCACCGGGGAGACACAAGGAGTTTCACAGAAGAAAAGTTGAAAAAAAATATAAACAGAATGAGAAGTGAATGGAAAAATCGGTGAAGACCACAGCAGGCTGGGAGGAAGACACCAGGCCTTCCTCTAAGTCGTCCTGTCACTTTGCCATCTAGAACTAATGCTGACACCTAAGTGGCCCTCATTAGTCTGTTAGCAGCCACATGACCAGCCTGGGCGAGGCAGGTGGAAGCAGATACAGGAGAGGAGGGTTATGGGGGCTAAAGGGAGGATTTACAGGATTTGGTGCAGATATGGAACCTGCTACTTGAGATTTGACCTCTGTTTACGAACTGGCACAGAGATTTGCTTCCCAACCCGAAGATACTGCATGTTTGAATTTATCTCAGGAAACCGTGTTTCCAATTTGCAGGAAGACGGATGTGGAGTGGAGACGTGGTTTTTTTGTCTGTTTCAGCCTGACCGATCTTGATGAAGCGGAAGCAGTGGACGCAGCTTCACGTAGACTACCCACACAAAGACGAGACAAACCGTGAGCGTTCACCTGCGAGGTGTCTCGCTGCAGCGGCGTGGGCAGCCTGCACACCCTCAGCACAACGGGAGCTGATGATAGGGTATCATGTATACTAAACAGCCCACCCTTGGTGCCATCTGCCTTCCAATCTGGACCAACATTAGTTTGGTAGTTAGTTTCTAAGTCGATGCTGGACTTTCAGGTCAGTTTCTGGATGAATGTTCTGAAAAGGGGTTCTTTGCCAGTGTTCGATTGTTGGTGAAGTTTAATTTTTGACACATAACATCATTAAAAAATGTTCCAAAAGGTCTGCATCCTTCAAAAGTGCAGCATTCGGCTGTAACACCTGCCCGTATGCTGACGATGTATTTACATCCATGTGAGACGACTCGTCTCTTCGACAGCTGCTTCTCTGCTTTGCGTCTCATGGGTCTGTTGGTAGTCTATCCCAGCTGGCTACAAGTGACAGGTGGGGTACACCCCAAATAAAACGCCAGCTCATTGCAAGATAAGTATTTTTAATTATTTATTTAGCAACAAGCCCTGGATAAATGGTGAAATCGCCACTCTTAGAGGGTGGCTGTTCATTTCCTGAACAGACAAGACTCAGGATTTCACCAAAGCAGCAGCGTGTTCAGATAAATCCTGTGGACTCCTGTTGACATCATCATTATCTCGTCTACAGTCAAACATCTGAAGAAAGTAATGACTTCCTAATTTATTAAGTCCGACTCCAGCACCTCTGAGTGAGGACATCACAGCCTTGAGCAAAATGTTTTGCCTGTTTGTCACAGTGACGCTGTCGGGCCACACACACACACACACACACACACACACACACACACACACCACGACACACAACAATCACCTAGGCATGTGCATGCAAAGAAAACACAATAGATACACTGACGCACTGTGACACTTTGCAGTGTCAAAGTGTCACAGGCATTTTCAATAGCTATAGTAATAACAGTTAAGGTAGGGCATCCGTGAAATGGAAGACTGACACTCTTAACCTGCCTCCATCAACACGCCACCCCAGTGGCAGAGCAGCAATTCTCTCACGGCGCTAGTCAAAACACAGAGCGCTGTTCACACACCACACAAAACAGCACTCCTCCTCAACACACAATGCTTATTTGTTCCACACAAAGAGCAAAAAATACAGAACGCCGTTCTCATGAAATCAAAAGAGATGTGAATCCAGCCCTTATTTCCTTATTTTCCCATTGATTTCACTTCTTAAATCCAATCCCAGAGAAAAGGGAAGGAGAGTCAAAATGACGTTTGCAGAAGGAGTTTCAGGTCGTAGGACGGAGATTGGGTGAATGCATGCAATGCAATAATATTGGAAAGATAGTAGCATCACAGAAAACAGCAAAAAAAACAAAAAACTGGGCTGGAGACCAGAGATAAAGGTCAGATTTCTGGATCAATACAGAGGAAATTAAAAACACAAAATGTTGTCAGTGGGATGTTGCCAAAGCTTTTCACATTCTCCCCGGGTTTATAGAATGCAAATTGTCGTAGGAGTAAATCTGGTTAAATTATCTTCCATTATCCTAAATTATGTCTCGGAGTCAGTGGAAGACAGACGTGGACGTCTTTATACCTGATGCTTTTGTAGTCACAGTACAACGCCTGTGGTTGTGTCTCTTTACTCTTTCAAACAGATTTACGCTCTTAAATCATCGTACTGGATCCTGCTTGTGGTTTGCATCAATCAACAAACATTTTATTTTTGCACCTTGACAAATCAAAACAAATCCAACTCCTACTCTTGAAGTCTGCTCCACCAGCAACAACCAATCATTTCCACCCTGAAACATTCATAGAGATATTTAACACCGTCTTTGTGTTTACAGTAGGGAAGCACACTGCTGAATGTTTCATGAAGCGTCATCCCCCCGTTGAGCTGCAGGCGGTAAACTACACATTTCAAGGATGTAATGAGGGATTATGAAAGCCAGGACAGGTCATGAAAGGGTAATCAGGCCGGTGTTGATATGTGAAGCGTTGGCGGTGATAGAGTGAAGGTTTGGCAGTGACGGTGTGAGGGTTTGGTAACAGGAATGTGGGTGTGATCCTGTCAGATTCTACACAACTAAATAAAGTGTTGGAAAACCTCCAGATTCAACGACCACGCAACCGCTTCCAAGGTGTTAGCTGCTTTCATAACACGCTCATTTCGTGTCAACCTTATAATTTGTCTTGTACGCAGTAAAAAACTTTGATGCTAGCTGAATAGATTCAAGGATAAAGTGGTTTACTGTACTAGAGTTGAACAGAAGCAGGTAAATTCATACATCTGTGTATTTCCAGGAGAATCTTTTCTGTGGTGTTTGATCACATGATTTTCACATCCAGTTTGTCCAGCCGTGATGCCATTCGAGACATTTTTAGATTTTAGGAGGTCTTAAATTAAATATTGTAATTTTAGTTCATACAAAATATGTTTTAAAGGCCAAGTTTGTTTCAAACTACTGATGCGATTCCAGTGGTGATTTAGTTTTTACACATCATTACCCCTTCAGAAACAACTTCCTTTCAGAGAAACAGGAATGAGTTCGATCCACATCTTGTCAGGGTTAAGTTGAGCAGGTGAACGGCGTAATTATCACTGGACACTTCTTCCCTGCGGTCGTCCTCGCTGTCTCTCTCACAGTCTGGGTTTCCTTTTTTTCAACTTGACGAGCAGCCCTGCAGGGTGAGCTGTCAATCACCCGAGTCGCGGTGGCATGCAAACAACTATGCACGCGGAAGTGAGGCATTATGCGCCAATGTGCACACATGAGTGGAGATGCTGCAGCAACATGAAAGGAAGTGGGTTCAAATCCCTCTGCAGGAAGCACAGTCTGCACCCTGCAACTAATCAATATGTAAACGCATTGATTTTTTAAAATATAATATGTCTGATTGAAATGTGCGTGGACATACATATGCACGCTCAACTTTGAACCTAACTGCATTTTCAATTAAATCACACCCAAATGACTCAGCATCAAAACCTTGTGTCAGTTGGCAGCTGCCTGAGGGCAAGACAATCGAAAAAAGGAATCAAAGTTTCTTAGAAAGCCTCTGGCAGCCTCGTGGCTGGAGTTCAAAGGCCTCTGGAGATCTGCATACACCTGAGAGCACCAGGTAGGGTAGGGGCTACCAGGTAGGTACGCACCCCCTTCGCTTTAAACATTTAAGATGTTGGACGAAGGGGCTCTGATTGGTGGTGCTCTCCATGAAAAATGAGGCTACCCTTGAAGTTGCTCATTTTGCAAGTACAGTAATCCATCATTACTCGCAGTGAAAGCGTTCCAGGACCACCCGTGAAAAAACGAAATTCGGCGATACAGCGACAAACCACCTTCTATCTGTATGACCTTTTCCCACACTCTGACAGACTGTTTCAAGCACTTTTGTGGTTCACGGAAATGCACTGCGTTCTCGAAACACAGCACACTTCCGTATGCCGTCAGCCAATTGCATAAGCGTATGGTATTACCCGCCTACCTACTAAAACTCCACGATGAGGTGAAGTCGCGCATGTTGAAGCACGAACCAGTGAGGGTTTACTGTAAGTAATTTTAGGGACAATTGCTTTTATAGCTTCTCGAACATCAAGCAGCTGCAGCCTTTAATTAATTTAAGAACATTCCTTTAGCGGCTTATCACTCATATATTTTATTATTTATTTTATTATTTATTATTTAATTTTATTAATTATATATTATATATATTTACTTTATATATTTTATTTACTATTCTAGTAAGGAAAATCTAAAGTGGTCAGCAGTTGGTTTGACCCACATCAGCTTTCCCAGCAGGCAGTGCACTGCCAACATCAGGACCGATTTGTTTGCAGTGACCAAATGAGAAGCCCTCCCTCATAGCCGTCATACCATAACCCATCATACCATAATGGGACTGATGGGTTTTGATACACTGACATAATGGGGAAACTGGTCTGCCTTGCTGGTGGTTAGGATTCTCTGAGTGACATCTAGTTAATTATGTTTCTGGTTTTCAAATTCCCTAATCTTGGGCAAATACCATGAAAGGTATCAACAGCAGGCAGGGCAGCCCAACAGATTACAGTCAATCATCCAGACTCACATGAGAGGAAGCGGCGCTGATAGTTACCTAAATGGTTCCTCTGCAGCAGTAACTGCAGGTGAGACTCTGAGAATATGGAACATGCATCAACATGATCTGCAGGTCCATCAGATGGCCTTCCAGAGGATAAGGAGGCTGCATCAACACGCCCAGCCCCTGGGAGTTACAGAGGTTCACCAAGGGTACTCAGTAAGATTTACAAGTTCAACATCTTCCGTCCTAGACATCTTCAATATGTTTTTGTTATGTTTGTACGAGTAAAGGTGTCACCAGTGGGTCCGCTGGAGGTTTCCAAACAGAACTGACATCAGCTGTTTCTTTCTAGCCGTTTCAGCAGGGTGCAAGTAGGGTCTCCAGGATTTTAAGAATGACCTGAAAGGCTAGAGCATCTCACTAGCATGCTACCTTAGTGAATTAGGACAACATCTGAGTTTGGTGGAGATGTGAACAGATATTTTTCTCCTAAATGAAAATACTCGACAACTACCTAAATGTTATTACATCCCACTTCAAAGCGGTGATGTAATGTAATTGTCAGTGGTCGTCTGACCGCTTGTCCGTCCATCCGTTAGTCCACCAAATATCTTCGCAACCGTTGCAGATAGAAAGATTAAACAAAAAACAGATTTTTCAGGCAGCAAAGAGGATAAAAATGAGATGATGACCTTGACCTTGAGAAAACTCGATCAAGGTCAAATTTCAACTTTTCTACACTCAGGAACCGGATAAGATAGAAAGACGAGGGAGAAGGCCAGTGTGAGTGAGACCATAGATCAAAGCTAGTGCTTTGATCTACCTATGATATGGTCAAAGCTGGTGCATAGCGTTGACCTACCCTGAGAGGCCAAAGCTATGCACTTTCAGGTTACCCTGACCTACATTGGGAGTGGTCAGGGTAAGTTGCAGGATGTTGCAGTGTCTGACTGCCTTGGTTCTTGTTATACATTATTACTGTAGAATCGTCCATCACAGAAGCAGGCACCTGTATAATATAACTCCTTCCTTAATTGTTGAGACATTTAGCGAAAATATGTTGGTCATCAGAGAGATGTGTGAAAACTAGACATATGCAATATAATGTTATAACCAGTCATTAGTCACCATCAAACCTCCCACGTTGTTTTCGTAGTCTCTTTACACCAGCCCTGTGAGTTGTGTTCAGCTTTACTGGTGCAGGTCTGACACATCTCCATGTGTCATCGTCTGTCATACTAACTGTCAGCGCTACACAAACACAGCACAATGATCACTAGTGCCAAGTGTGTCATGGAGGTCAGCTCACCTTGTCAGGTCTTCATTTGGTTCGTTTCAGTCGTGGTCCACCCTTCTCTAGGCTTCAGCCGCAGTCCTGGTCATGATTCCAGTACCCTTCCTGTGATGTCATCGTCTCTCAGTGACATCATCCACCCAACGGTTTGCTTTGATGCGCGTCTGAAATACAGAGACGTTAACAGATTGTGAGACAAGTGGAAGCTTTATCATTTTTTGTCATTCATGGGTTGTCTATGCTTCACACACAAGGTCACGTGAATGCAAGAGTGTCAAACACCAGTCTGCACATGTGATAATCTCCATACATGGAAGTTGTCAGTCAAGTGTATTTATAGTAAAGTAGCCTGAAACCAAAGAGATATTAAACACATGGGTCTGTGACAGCTGACAGGACGTACAATCAGCACGTCGTTCTCAGATGTGAGGCAGTCTTTGGACTTGTCTACCGCCTCGGGACGTGAAGATTTGTTGTTTGTTGGAATTTACCAGCAATTTTCCAGTTTTCACTCCTCAATCGTATTTATTGTCTCTGGACTAGAGCCAGGCAAATGAAGCATTACCCTGGTTGAAAATCAGGCTTTAAGTCACTCTGAACACATTTTCAGACTATGTGTCATGTGAAGCTGCCTGTCTAGTGATGGAGGCTATGTGTTTTATGACTCTTCTGAGACAGTATGCTCTTCCTTGCAAACGGACACTGAAGAGAAAAGCTCCGTTGAACAGGTAGAAACACCCACAAGAACCATGAACTTCTGCTGAAATGGGTTGTGCGAGAGAAATGGGACAGGAGAACAGACATATTGAGAAGAGACCACATCAGCAATAGCAGCAGTATTAACAGAAAGGTGACAGGTTTAGATGCCTTGGACTACTTTTACAATGACAGCAATGATAATTGCAATAATTGGGTGCAATGAAGCGTTAATAACTTGAGTGCCAACTTCTCTTTCCAGAAAACTGTCCTCTTGTTTCAGTCAAAAGAATTGTCAAAGCCTGCAGCAACTCATTGTTACAAGACAAGAGTTCAAATTGTGATCATCATGGTCATCAAAGTCTGGAATTTTAGGTTGAATGCAAAAAAGTCCCTTCAGGGTAAGGTGGTTAGTCTGGTGAAGATTGATGGTCGCCAGCATTTCTTCCTCCACAGACCGGTTTAACGTCAGACAATAATTTCCTAATCAGACCTTTAAGGTGTGGTGGATAAATACAACACAATAAAATGATAGAACCAGAATAAAACCTAGCATTTTGCTGCATTTCTTTCTCTTTGACGTCGTAGGTTCTTCTGTATCCTTGCTGGTTCTCTTACTCTTCACAAAGAAACTTTCCAAAGATGTTTGCTTTTTGTTGATTTTACCTCGGGTGTTTGAATTTGATTTTCAATGCATTCTGTGTTAGCGGCCAAAGCGGTTCCTTTAAGAAGTAGCTCACGTGTCAGGTAAGCATCTTGACTAGCGTCAAGAGTGACTCATAGACAGACGTGGAGGTAATTTTCCAAAACAAAATGTCATTCAGAATCAGATCACAAATGAAGTTCTGGATTCTTTATGTATGACCCGGTACTGATTGACCCACGGACCGGTAATGGTCCACGACCCAGGGGTTGGGGACCACTGGTCTAGACTACACCAATAACTAATGCAAAAGTTTCTCCTTCTTCATTTGCTTCCACGTCTCTGGTGTCAAACTTGTAATTGTGAGACACGTCTTGTCTTTAACCCTTAGAAAAGTTCCAGTCTCCTTTAATTGACTTATCCACAGAATGAGCTGTCATGTCTTTCTCTTTTAACAACCACATCCTCCACCCGCCCAGGGATAATGGCTGGGAGGGAAGGTGCCGTCAGGAGCCCCCGAGCCCTCTACCCCCCACTACCCAGACCTGATTAAAACACGGAGGAGAAACCATTCGGGAGGACTTGACCCCCAACAGTGAATTGCACCAAATTGCTTTTGTTAGGTGAACCGGCTACGCCTATGCCTGCCTGTCTGCTGCGTCCGGGGGGGATTTAGGATGCATATACATGAGTGCTGCAGACTGGGGGGAGTGGGAGTGATGGGGGGGTCAGGTGGAATTCTAGAGACCAATTTAGGCCTGGTGGGAGAGGTGAGGAGGACAACGTAGAAGGAAGAAGAAGCTAATAGAGCGTCCGTCTAACAAGCTCCATCCCTGGGATTTAAGTCTGATGTCATCCCCCTTTCACACACACACACACACACACACACACACACACACACACACACACACACCTTCCTATACAGCCAACAACATCCTCTGTTTGCCTCTGCATAATTTCCCACACTCATTTCGTTGCGCTTTTATGCTTCTTCCTCACTTTTTCTCCTTAAACACCAATTTGGGCGGACGGCGGCGAGCCAAACTCTCCTCCTCTCTCCGCCTCATTTGTAACAGCTTCAGCAGGACAGGTCGTGTTTGTTTGAATGCTGATATGCGTGTTGTGTGTCTGTCTTTGTCAGACAGGTGCGTTGTTAAGGTGCTGCCAATAATTGTCTGGGCTGTCTCATTCCTCCCCAGCGGGGTGAGGGTTTTTTTTTTTTTCCTCCATGCATCGTTCATTTGCAAGTGTAACCAGGAAGCAGCAGAAGGGTTGGAGCGGAGGAGATTACATCTGTGTTTTCTCTGCTCGCTGACGTCTCAGGCGTCCCACGCTCCAGCCGGAGAGCTCATTAAGATGCAGCTTCTCAGAGCGACCCGTCAGGCCCGGAGATAACAGGTGGGAGAGTTTCCCACAAGCACGTCCACCCGCCTGTAGCAAAGACACGATCTATTAGTGTTTCTGCCTGATAGGACTTAAAGTCACGTGTCTCACCTCCTCTGTGTCAGTAGTTTGGTTCTTTATTTTACAGCAGGTTTAAACACCAGAGCAGCAAAACAGAAAGAACGTCTGATGGATCATAAAGCAAAACGCAGTTTAGATTAAATTAGATTGGATATGAAAATAGATTTTAGATTACATTATATTCCATATTAGATTCGATTAGATATTAGATTAGATATTAGTTTAGTTATTAGGTTAGATTAAATCGTATCAGATTAGTTAGATTAGATATTAAATCAGATACAATTAGATATTAGATTAGATTAGATATTAAATTGGGTAGATAGATGACGGACAGATGATGAAACAGTGGTTACACGTTTGGTTGACACGTTTCCACAGCGGGGGCCGACCGTCGTTAAGGACACACTGCATGACTAAATATTCCCAGCATGCACCCCAGCCAGAGACAAATAAGACCCAATGCAACCCCCCCACACCCACCCTTTGACCCCATAAACCCTCTTGAACACGAGCCGCTGCTTAAATTGAGTTGTTCTTCCACTTGATCATTCAGGAGCTGCTCTGTCAGACGTGGAGGGCTGAACCGGGGACTTGTGCTGCTGTCAGTCAAGCAGACGCAGGTGAACGTCCCTGTCAGGACTGGGCTTCATCCCCCTTTCTGAGGCGCTGCTGCTCTTCCTTTTGACATCTGTGTTAAACAAGGACTCAGACAAATCCTCTCCGTGCCGCTCGGAGCGCTGCCAGGGGAAATCACAGCTGTCTGGCAGCGTGCATGTGTGCTGCGTGTGTCATACATATCCATGATGCCACTGCTCCGCTGCCAGCGGGGACCGGTGGCTGTGTGCATTTATATGTTAGCAGTGCTCCATACGTTTTACTGCACCCACTCCTGGGGGTAATTGACAGGCTCAGGCTCCTTGTTTAGGCCAGTCTCAGGGGGGGCAGTTAGGCTGGCTGCTCTCAGAGCTGCAGACCTCTACTCATGGAGAATGCATGGAGGCATCTCCTGTGTGTCTGTGGATTAACTGCACTATAAAGGGCAAGAGGGCAGGTAGCGTTTCTTTGTCATGTTTGAAACGTGCAAACTTTCTGTTTGATTCTCCTCACTACTGTGAGGTAGAAACAATAAGAATTATTACAGTTTGTTGATAATTAACAATTCAAGAATCAAAAATAAATCTTCTAAGGCAGCGGTCCCCAACCACCAGGTTGCAACCCAATACCATTAGGTACCGGGATGCACAGCACATTGGAAATTTTCTTTTATTTAATTGATTATCAGTCTAAAGATGTTTTATTTTGAAAAATGACTTCTTTGCATAATGATGCACAGACAAAAGCATACGTGAGTGGCTCTTGACAACTCTCGGTCATGTGACAACTTATCAGCCGTTACCCTAAAATTAAGCCCACAAGCAAAAATACGTTAAAAAAAACCCCCATCTTTGGGGAGATTCTTTGGAAAAGCCCCAATAAGGAAACAGAAGAGCCTATGACTTCCAAGAACACAAAATCTGCATTTAAAAGACAACATTAGGAGTCCTACTTACAATACGGGTTCATCTCTACAGGTGAATCTCATGCGCCGAGCCCGCTCTGTGGAATATGTGGTGACAAGCCAGCAAATGAGTCAATGAAGCCTTCAAAGCTGCAAAGCAGCACTGAGCGAATTAAGAATTTTTCAGTTGATAATGAGCAGCAATTGTCGGAGGGGATTAATGAGTCACCTTGGTACGTAATCCAGGTTGGCGAGGATACTGACGCTGTTTTTGTGCGATGCATATATCAGGAAGATGTGCAGGAGGATGTGTTATGTGCACTATTGTTGCCACAACCACAGAACTATTCAAGTCTCTGGGTGATCACATGTCTAGAAAACTAAATCAGAATTTGTCCTATGTTGAATGCACTGATTATAAGTCACTATATTTTAAGATAAACTTGATCAGCAGTCACTTGCAGGAGCTGAACTTCAGCAGGAGTCCTGACTGTAGTCAGACCTTCATTCACACCAGTCATCTCTATGAGAGAAGGCAAACACCCACACACACACATGCATCAGACGAGCAGCTGTTAGCAGAAAACACAGAGTGATCAGACACACAGCGAGACAAACCTACAGTGAACCTAAGTTGGTGTATTGATCGGCCTGAGGGTGTATCCTGAACTCAAATCTCCTCCCTGGAGGAGGGAGTTTGAAGTTGGGGCCAGTGGGGCAGAGAATCCCTCTGTGGTGTCTGATGTTGGTTATGTAAAGGACGTGGAGTAGGGCGTACGGCTGAATTCAATATATATATAATTCAATATATATATTGAATTATATATATATATAATATTTATAATATATATACATATAAATTTATGAAAAGAAGATATAGTCATATATATATGAATATAATGAATATAAATATATATACGTGTGTGTGTGTATATATATATATATATATATATATATATATATATATATATATATATATATATATACACATATTTATATTTATATATACATACACACACATGAAATTAATACACACATATATATACATAGCCTCATTAGCAGCAATTGGCTAAATGGTAATTAGTTAAATGGTAATTAGCTAAGTTGATACCATTAACCTAATTTGAAAACAGACAAATAACACACCGACAGAGTAGGAGTGTGTGTCGTCCTCTCCTGTCCTCTGCAGGTAATGCCTCAGTAATTCCTCCCACCCACAGTCAGGCCAACATGATGGAACTTGCAGCGGCGCTGCTGGTGGGTTTCTGTCTGCAGCGGTCGAGTTAGCAAACACTAGCTCTCATCCAGAACATCAAACAGGGCGGGGCCTCCAGGTGGACCCACAGGACAGGTTAGCACGCATTAAGGATGTTGTGTTTAATAACGGTAGAATGAACAGTTGATGAATGCTTGTACACACTTCTATTCTCATCATGTCATTTCTATTTGTATTGCATGATGCTTTGTCTATCGAGACACACAGGACTAATTTACACAGCCATACCTGAAGCAGTGAAAGTAACAACATGAATGGTAAGAGCACTAACACAGGTGTATAATGTAAACACAGATTTTATTTCTCATGAGTGAAGCACTGGCAAAGCGTTCAGGGTGTACCCAGCCTCTCGCTCGCAGTCAGCTGGGATAGGCTGCAGCAACACCCGTGACCCGTAAAGTGGAACAGCTGCTGTAGATGAAGTGATTACGGTCGTCTTGTGTTTGGAAAAAATGGATGAACATTCAGGGTAGATTCTGAAACATCCATGCATTCACTGGACCTGAATGCAGGAGACTGAGGTTTGAATCTTCAGCTGTTTCACGCATTTGATGAACAATCCCACCAACCCTTACTCTGACATACGGAAACATTGTGTAGGAAAGTAATATTTCTTCATTCAAGAAGAAGAAGAAGAAACATTCTTTATTTATTCCTATTGGGAAGTTATTTGTTGTGCTCTTTTTTTTAATCTATTTTCAAACATGTATATATAAATACAGTAATCCTTTGCGTATTCGTGCTTCATGCTATTGGCTGACGGCATCAAGAAGTTCACCGCACACTTTAAACAGTCTATCGGAGTGTGGGAAAAGGTAAGAAGGTGGTTTAATAGCATTATGGTTAGGGTTCATAAACATTTAAATTACAATAAATAATAAAATAAATAGTTTGTCGATATAATGCAGAATTTCCTTTGTTGCGGGTGGTCCTACAACACATTAACTGCGAGTAATGAGGGATTACTACGCATATATATGTCTTTACAAGCCCCTGCACACACATACATACACACACACACACACACACACACACTCACATACGGTGGGTAGCCATGTTCCGTTGCACCCAAAAAACAACTTGTTGGGGGACGCTGTCTTGCTCAAGGGCACCTCGGCAGCACTCAGGAGGTGAACTGACACTCCTCTTTCAGTTCACACTCCAAACTTTTTGGTTCATGTGGGTCCTGAACCGGCCACCCTCCGGTCCGCTGCCCCAGACCTGGTGGACCGAGCTACTGACTTATTGCCAGGATCTTTAATAGGTGGTGCTGCAGGAAACCTTCTCCAGTCTGGGATGCTCTGGAATGATGGTGCATGAGGTCATGTGATGCATCGGTTTGTCTCCATGTGCAGTCATGTTTGGTATATGGGCTGTCTTTGATTATCAGTGTTTGACTGGGATGTGGAGAAACACGCCTCTCTCTCAGGGGGTTTTCCCATCAGCCCTCAACAGAAGCAGGTGAACGTATCTCTGATTAGACGGAGCGATGTTTAGAACCAACAACCTTGAACTGCTCTCCAGCAGAGTTTAACGTGAGTTGGTCGACTGATGTCCTTCTTCATCTTGCATAGTGAATTCGCTTTCAATAATTCCTGCATCAGAATCCAACCCCCCGCAGGCAACCATTCACGCATGAAGACTTGAACATAGAGACGAGAGTCATCAACGAAGACGTGAACCACGTCTGGTTATCACACAGGAAAAAAACCAAACCATGAGCGTCCAAGCTAAATAACACACAGACCTGGTAATTTGTAATCTTCCTCAACAAACAGCAGACAGCCGGAGGATCAGATAATGGTTTATGATCTGGATGGGTATTGGCTTGTTTATGCCGTCCTCCTGAAAACAGAGAGAGGGGGGGGGGGGGAAGAGAAGACAGATGTTGTTTAAAAGTGTAATCCTTCTGTCTGTGGCGATGTGGCTCTGCTGCGTGTCCCGGCTCTCGCTCTAATGATGTATGGCAGCTCCGCCGAGACTCGCATCTCCAGTCGGCTTTCATTCTTTGTTGGAGATTTTATTTGTGTGTTTTGTTTATCGGGTTTGAACTTCTGACATGTTTGAGAACTCTAGGAGGAAGTTGGAGCGCCGAGAGATGAATGGAGAACACACGGTGCTGTGGAGGCATTGCCACTCTTTATTAAGAACTGACTTACAAGAAATGGGGTACACCCCAAGAGCGACGCCAGTGAACTGTGGAGTTATACAAAAGACAAACAACAACACACACACACACACACACCTACAGGCACACCTACAGGCAAAAGCACGTCACTTGGGCAGCAAAAGGGATGAAAATGAGATGATGACCTTGACCTTGAGAAAAGTAGGCCAAAGTCAAATTTCAACTTTTGTGCTCGCAGGATAAGATAGAAAAAGTCTGCAGTCTGTGACTGCCTTGGTTCTAGCTAATGTAGAAATGATGGTATGAACATAATGAACCAAAACATCTTAAAAGTAATTTTTATTCTACATAAACCAAATAGATTTACATTTTTAAATGATTTGTTTATGACTTTTTTTATTATCATTCTGCATGAACGGCTCGTGGTTTTCCTTCAACAGTGTGGCTTCATGGAGTTGATGTGTGTCGATGTGGTTTCTTTACGCTGGGATGAAGTAAATACAGTTTTGACAGCATGTCCTTCTTACAAAAATGCAAAAGAGGACATGAACACACCCCATTCATGTCCATCAGCGTCTGCGCTGCCAAATGCAGAAACACAGCCCCATCAGGGCGAGGAGCATAATAAAGCAGAGTGATTGTGAATCGTGTGAAAATGAAGCGGTTTAGACAGACCTTATGTAGACGCGCCCTGAGCACAGGTGAGTAAAACCGTGACTCACTATCAGATACGACTGATCGCAGTAAGCCCGACTTTCACGGATCAGCAGAAGCCTCTTTAGCTGATCCAACATCAGTCAGGACGTTCATGGGTGGGTGGCTGTCAATCGGCACGCCGTGGAATCAGCTGGGCCCATTAGCGCGGCAGAAGAGACGACACGTTCAGGGGCGTCATGCACACGCTGAAACGACGCAAATTCAGAGAATCAAATCTGATGAAAAGAAAAAGGCCGCTGAACATTTTGAAGTCAGTTCAAGGCAAAAATTTTCATTAATCCCAAAGTAAATCTGTATTGTTAAAAAAAAAAGGCCAG
This sequence comes from Antennarius striatus, assembly GCF_040054535.1. NCBI lineage: Eukaryota > Metazoa > Chordata > Actinopteri > Lophiiformes > Antennariidae > Antennarius > Antennarius striatus. Next base: position 19,623,079 of record NC_090788.1, on the reverse strand, counting down.
AGTTTGATGTCAACGTGTCATATCAAACCGTCCATCATCACAGCAGGGAGGATTTTTTTTATTTTTTTGCTTATTAAATACATATTAGTAAAAAAAAAATGTATAAAACAAAAAAATAGATAATAACATAATAACATAATAATGTAAAAAAAAAAGATAAATGCATACAGAAACAAATGTGTAACATGTACAGTATAAAAGAAGGCTATTTAAAATTAATTCATTAATTTCAATGCAGATTATTCACTCTAACTTTAATTTAATGCAACATTTGGATTATTTTTTGTACATTCTTGACAGTGCACCTTTCTAATGTGATTTCTTCAAGCATTTTTGTAATATTTAACTGCAGGCCTTATATAATAACCATACAGCATGAGCCCATGTGCTCAGACCTGACAGCGGTGCTGCCGTTGAGCAAAGCCTTCATCCATTAATCTTATTGTTCTCTATCGAATGTTTGTTCAGGCGAAGCTCAGGATGAAGGTGTGTTGTCTGGCTGTTATTTCCTGTTCCATTGTGTGTTGTCATACAACAGGCATGGTGGGAACCGCACAAAACGCTGCCTCTTCTCATCAGCGATTGTATTTCTGTGTCTGGCTGGCTGTGGTTTCTCACACAAACTAGTTCCTACCTGCCTTGTGGCTACACCTGAGGTTAGGAGTGTGAGCGTTTATGTGTATGTGATATGTGGACAAATGCATGTGTGTGGCATCCAGTCTCAAAGCGTCAATCAAATTTAAATCCAGAGATAAAAGTTGGCGGGGTGGGGTGGGGGGTGGTGTGCCCTTCCCTGTCTTTAATTACTGTGTTTGTGGAGATGGAGGCAGGAAACCCAGATGCTAATGGAGCGTACAGTTACCACTGTTTTCCTCACCTGGGCAGGTAGATGACACGTCTGTCACTCGGAGTTTGACGCTTCATCAATCATTTTCTGGAGAGACGATCAATAAGGAGCTGAGCGAAGCCGAGATGGACAGAGGACAGGGAAGATGATGGTCCACAGAGGGTTAATAGGAAGAGGGCTGTTACCCTGGCAACAGGGCAATATGGCATACTGTTGAAAGGAGAAGGGAGAGGCTGAAGGCAGACAGGTTAATCCTCTCCTGGCAACCAATTACAGACTTCCATCTCTCATCCTTCCTCCCTTTTATAATCTCTCTGACTCACCCTCACACTCCCTTCGCTTCTCGTCGCCTCGTCTTTTTCCCGTCTCTCTCTCTCTCTCTATTTCCATCTCTGGACTGTGATGCACGTCTGATTTTTTTTACCTCCTTGATGAATTCATTGAATCCACACATGGCATTCCTGTAAATATCTGTGATGCAGAGGAAATAATTAAATTAAAAAACACATATGAACATTTGAAAAATAGTTGATTGTAATGTGACTGTTGATTGTCGTTCAGACGACGGGTCTGGCGTGCAGCGCTGTGGCCGACACCAGCTGGATGCATGTCTGCTGCCAACATGTCCTCATGGAACATTAATGATGCTGATAGAGGAATGGATAATAAATCCATTCAGTCAAGTCCAAAGTGAAAGTTAAGTGCTGGATTTTCCTCTAAGTGTCAGGAGGAGGATGGTTTTGATTTCCCAAATAGGATCTAAGTGTTGAAGGTTTGTTATAGCTCATTAACCACATGTAGCGAAAAGTGCTAAAGGCGCTATTCCAGTACAAAGCAAAAATAGGCGGCCACTAAAACAAAAGTGAACAATGAATGAGCTGGACTATTACACAACTTTATTTTACTGAAATAACTGGAGGCATCTATCAGTTACTGATCATCTAGATCAGAGCTACAGGCTGTGATTTGTGACCTCAGATGACGACTAATCCAAAGCAGACACAAAGATCTGTCATATTCACATAGAAAGAAAGACAGCAGCATTATTCACATGCAAATCTGAAATATTCAAGCACACTCTTACTTCTGTACACAGTATGAACACATGAAGGAAGGTCTCAGAGCGCAGAACTACATCTAGAATCCCATGAAGATGGTTAGGGTCCAGGAAGTGGATCATTAATGAATGCAAAATTCATTATTCATCATTAATAATTTATCATCATCTTAATAATAAGAACTGGTCAATTCAAAATGAAGTATTTTATTTATCAAACATTAATATAAAAACTAATTTAAGCATGATTTACAGCTGCAGCATTAGATTTATTTATATGTTGTTTATTAAAAACAACAGATTCAGGCAGTTTAATTTGCTGGAATAAACTTAAGTCTACATGCAATAAATTTAAAGTTAAACTTGATTAATTTGGCAGCTGCTGTTGTTTAGTTGAACGATGACGACCGACCAGCAGAATGTGATTTAATGTCCTGATCTTGGTCCCATCTGTCAAACGGGACAGGAAGTCAAGTCAGGTCTGACTTGTTTTATCTGTAATCTTCAATGAGAAGTGAAAAGAGGAGAGGAAATATAAAAACATTTGGGATTTATGAGTTTTTTCTGCATCTCTTCATGAGTAATTACTGACTTCAATGGGTTTAAAAAGAGAACAGTTTATAAATGAAGGAAAAATCACTCTCCGTTTAGTTTGCCGTCTGTAGTTCATTTTATAATCTGTTAACTCTGTCCAGCGAGACAGAGATCTCATCCATCCATCCATCCATCCATCATGCATCCATCTATCCATCCATCCATCCATCCTGATCCTCATCCCATTTTCATCACACTCAGTTGTAAACTGCCCCAGTCTACACTGAAGGTCCAGGCTTGATGAGGTCAATAGCACCACATCACATCACAAAGCACACGTGGACTGGTTGGGTAAACTCCCATGAGGCCTTGAGAATAGAGAGTTTAGAGCGGTGTTCCGCAACCTGGAACACCGGCCTAGTCCTAGGATGGCTGAGCTGTGAGACTATAAGTAATCCCACACCAGTCCAGAGGTCTCAGAACATTTTAAACAGGTTTAAACTACATTTTTTTTCAGGGGTGGACTTTGGGCCAAGGAAGAGATTCTGTATCACCCCTTTGTCACCATAACCTTACACTTCACACTCCCTTTTTTTCTTTTACATGAAGCTGGGGATTCCCACCCAATTTGCACAACTGAACCTAATTTGGGTTCCCTACCCAAACCTGTGAGATTACAAATAATGTCGTTGGATTAGATACTGATATGGGGCTGCGATGTTAAATGGCAGCCAACAAAAACTAAATACAGAGCTATCAAGTTCATAAACTACTCAAGATGGAAAAATTAGTTCAATTGCTGGAAGCAATTTTCAACAGTCGAGGAACTGGATGGTATTTCTTGATTAGTCACCAGGCAGGTTTGAGTAAAGCAACATCATCGTGGTGACACATAAGTGTGTGTTCTGATGGTGGACTCGTGTTCTCTGGGGGCCCCAGATATTTACCCAGAAAGTCAGGATGACTTCCTGCATGTTAGTGAGTCTTTCAAGGAACATGTTCATTTAACTTTATTTGTTAGTTTCAGTTTTATGTTTTGCAGATCAGTTTTATGGAGCAGGGTGAGAATTAGTCCTCTCAGCTCTGAAGCAATAACCAATAATGGGTTCCCTTCAAGTTCACCCAAAGTCTTAAAACAAGACTTGGAGACTAGAGAAGCGTTTGGCTGGACAGTCTCTGGTTATCAGTTGTCCTCTCGTAGATTCAGGTCATATCTGAAGCTGGTTCAACTCTTGTTCTTCATTCATGAAGAAAACGCTGCACAGTAATGATTTTTATTTGATGAAATCGTGAATTAGTTGCTGAAAACAGTTCTGCCTTTTCATTAATTGAGCTTTTTGTTCAGGTGGAGTCGATCAGATCAGAAAAACGGCTCCATGAAAACGTCGAGGCTTTTCTCCCCTCAGATGTTACGTAAAAATGTCCTCCCTCTTTTGGTTTCAATCAAATCTTCCACTGCTCTCAGCCCTTTGTGTTGGCTAAGAGTTAGAGCAGGCACACACACACACACACACACACACACACACACACACACACACACACACACACACACACACACACACACACTGATCCTTGTTAGGCTCTGGCAGAGAAAAGAAAAACCGAAGTACAGCAAAAAGGGGGGAAAGAAAGAAAAAAAAAAACCATCCCAAAGGTGGTGTGTAAATTGTGCTGGAATGCTGACGCGGCCAATCAGACGGCAGGAAACGGAGCCAAATTGGGAGGGGCGGTTGTACAGCAATGATGATGCTAATGCAGCCAATTAGAAACGGACCAGCCGCCCCCCTCCCCCCTCCTCCACAATGTCAATGGCAACATTTATCCCCAATAAAACAGACATGATCTCAGGACCCCGGCCTGCCAGAGCTTTCCGTTCCTACAAATTCAAGCTGATTGTACAGCACTCTGCTGGAAGCACTTGGAGGGATGATTGTCGGGATTGTGTTACATGTTTAAAGGGATATTTCATACCATCATCTGACTGAAATGTTAAGACCTAAAAGCTGTTCTGATGTATGTACATCTTACACACACACACACACACACACACACACACACACACACACACACACACACACACACACACACACACACACACACACACACACACACACACACACACACACACACACACACACACACACACACACGGCCTGCAGCAGGATTAACCTCCCCAGCCTAGAAGGACATAACCAAAATAATTAGCTAGAATTACAATATTCTGAAGTGATGAGTCAGTTTACCTGGGAAAAAGTCAAACAGACGTCCTAAAGTAGCTGAATCAGAGAATGAAAAACTCTTAAAGCACTACTTAAATCTGAAATATATGTATATTCTCTTACCCACAACTTTTTGTGTTAATATTTGTGAAAAGTCTGTCGAAATGTAATCCAATCGGTCGGTTTTCATCCTACATGTCATAGAAAACGTCAGAATGTTGTATGAAATAAAGTTTTGGTGTACTTCTGTGAGGGTTGAAGGTATTTTCACACAAGCAATAAAAAAAAAATAACTACAACAAGGATGCATTCACCAAACAGTGCTTCCACCATCGTTTGTTTTCCTCGCTTCACGTTTGCTGCTGATGAATCTAATTCTGACCATCTCTATTGTTTTTCAGGGATAAATTAAAGGTGGAGCAGTTTATTTTTGTTGCAGTCGTCCTCTTTGCTCGTATTAATAGAGACAGTGAATAATAGAACGCTTTAAAATCCATTTCTGGACTTGCAATGCAATGAGACGTTCCTTACGAATGGCTTTACTCTGACGTGACTCACACACTTATTTAACTCCATAAACACATTCTTAGTCACACGTTGCAAAGTAAAAGTGAATAAAGATCCGACAGAGGCCTCTTTGTTTCCTGCAGCTCTCTGGGCTCCAACAGGACGGAGCTGCTGATCTTCTGCATCCACTCTGGAGCTTTTATCAAAAAACTGCACGACAAAATATTATTGGCGGATCACTGAGTCGGTCTGATCTGAGCGGTTCTTCCAGTTTGGAGAGGAAATGCGTGCACTTTTGTTTCCTCTGCAGCTCTTTTTGCAGTCTGCCCATGCTAACAAAGGTTGTTTTTTTTGCATGTTAGGTACATTTCTCATGCAGCAAAATGCAATAATGCAAAAAACCTGCAGCGAAAACGTCACAAGTTTTAAAAAGTCATGTTTATGCTGCAAATCTGACCCCATGGAAATTTTGCCAGATATGTACAGGAGAGATTTTTTACATTTACTTTAAATAAAAATAAATATCTGCTCACCATTAATAAGATTGTGAATCAATATTTTCATTTGAATATAACCTCCTTTTAGAGAGTAGAGAGAGTAGAGTAGAGCTTTATTGATCCTTTAAGGAGGTTTCGTCAGGGAAATTAATTTCTCAGTCGCACTACACACACAGCACAGTGAGGACACAAAAACACAAAAAAGCACACAGAAAGCACCAGCACATAGAAAGTAGTACCACTAAGTAGAAAGATAAGATAAGTAGAAAGAGCACCAATATACGAATAGAGAGGCATAAATAGGCATAGGAATAAAAAGGGTAGAGTGAAGTGTCTATAGTGTTTGCATTGTTTTTGGTGTATTATGTGTGTCTTATGTGTTAGGTTTAAAAGAGCTAAGATGGAAGTTGTGAAATCAAACATGAGACATGTGGTGTTTGTGAGACATGACGTAAAAACTTGTAGTTTTACAGAATTAATTTATTGTCCTCAGTATTTTTTTTATTACTTGTGAAACTTCCAGCTTCCGCTTCATCCTGCAGGAGAACGACGGCTGTGATCCAGCAGAGATCCAGCTCCCTTGTCAGGACCACTTAGCTCTCCGTTATCTTTCCAGGACAATGCTTCATCACTGGATTAGGATTTAATTGGTTTGCATTAGCCGCTGGCCTCCCCCTGGCTCTGAAAAAGCAGGACTCACATTCACACTGAAGGCCTGGGCTCGCCGGCAGTCAGCAGGTAGGAACGGACCCTGTTTGGAAGCCTGTTCACTGCGAGTAAAGACGAGTAAACTTGCAATCATGAATCTGTGGCTCCTCTTCTAGATCACATTTTTAGAGAGCTCAGTGGTAACACTAAATCCCCCAAAAATGTCCTGCATGCTGAAAACCAAACGGTGTCTGGAGGCACGGCTGTTTGTGTAGCTGTAAAGAGTTTAGATTTTTATATCCTCACATAAAAGAGCTGAGGAAGTTAATGGGCACAAACAAACTTCCAGGAGCTCTTCACACGTCCCAGTAGTCCAGACACATCCACTAATCCCTGACTCTCCCCAAGACATCCGGCAAAATCTAATTAATCAGTGGTTATTTATTTAAGGAATAACTAATCGAGCAATACAGAATGATCGGAGCGGGATTAATGCAGTGAAAGGTTCAGTCTGGCTCAGCAGAGCCAGGCTTTGTTAGGCCCTACAGCGCTGACCCCACATCTGCTGCACAAAACAAACCTCCTGTTAATGTTCTGCTGTGTGTGTGTGTGTGTGTGTGTGTGTGTGTGTGTGTGTGTGTGTGTGTGTGTGTGTGTGTGTGTGTGTGTGTGTGTGTGTTAGTGTGTGTGTGTGTGTGTGCCCAGAGCCTGCCAAGATTTTAATAGTATAATAATGCTGTTCCTTCTACTTTATCTTCAAGTTTTGCATCATTTAAATTATTTATTTGTTTGTTGTTTACTTCCTTTCTTGTTATTGCTCTGTAAAGCATTGTGAAACTTCTTGTGTTTGCAGTAAAGTTTTAATATATTATATCAGAAAAATCTTTATTTCTTACATCATCTCTGTTTTTTTGCTGCCATATTAGTTTCGTATTTATAAATAACTTAACAATAAAACATTGAACTGTGGTAAAGTCAAATATTTATTACTATAAATTATAGTCCAACATGGACTGAACTGAAATTTAAGGAAATCATCATTATTTTATTAATTTGCACGTCTTAGCTTTAATTTTTGTGCCATCATTCATTATATTTCTATTTGATTCAAATACAAAATGTCAAAAATATAAAGAAATAAACAAATGTGAGAGGATTAAATAATGAACAATTAACTCAGTTATGAATGAATGCGAGTGTCACAGAATGAAAGTGAGCTGATCAAAACACACACACACACACACACACACACACACACACACACACACACACACACACACATACACATACACACAGTGGGAAGCATCCTGGGATGATTCATGTCTGCTGGGCGTCCTCAGCTGGAGACAGAGGTCTGACGGATGGAAGTTGATCCGTGTCCATCAGATCAGGTGACATATTCCTCTTCTCCTGGCTCCTGTCAGTCCATCACTTCTGATATTTTCACTCTTTTTATCTCTGGTCTCTCGTTTTACCACAACAATCTGTGTCCTCCTCTTTCTGTGAGAACCAGCCTAGTAACCCTCTGGTAGCTTCTGGGCTCACTGCAGATTGTCTTTCTGCCTTTAAAAACACATCCTGGTAGTTTGTAGGTCAGGCAGCATCAGGATACGTCTTCATGTGCTGGTCACTAGTTTTTGTGTTACTCTCACCAGGGAGTTGGATCTGGAGACTGCTGCATTTACATTTCTATTGTTTGTAAGCTTTGATAGTTTGACATCAGAAAATATGATCAAAGTACATATTCAATGAGTTAAAAAAAATAATTATGTAAATAAATAATGAAAAGATTTTTTAATGCGGCACTCTGAATTACTTGGCGCTCCACAAAGTTAAAACAGGATTAAACATAATCCAATGGAATCCAATGAATAATTTCAAAAAATCCAACGCTAGAAGTAAAGAATGAATGTCTACAGTAAATAAACTTAATAATAATAATAATAATAATAACAATAATAATAATAATAATAAATTATTATTATTGTTGTTGTTGTTGTTGTTGTGGTTGTGGTTTTTGCTAAATTTTGAGGATGATTTACACAATATTTTTAAAGAGATACGAGTGATTTAAAAGATGCTGCTGATTAAACTCTCATCCTCATGCAGGGGGGTCCAGGTCTGGGGGGGGGCTTTAACTACAAGCCCGTCATCGGTAAGAGGCTGAAGTGGAGGTAAGTCTCGGCCTCAGGGGGAGAAGGAACCCCTGAAGGAGGATTGTTTCGTTTTCAAAATATATTTTCAGATAATTTCCAAATTACTAGATAAATCATTTTCCCTGATTTAACCCGCATTTTCCACAAACCTTTATTATTTTATTATTATAAAGCATGTAAACAAACTGGTCGTTTTATTTGATTCTATTTTACGGGTGAGGTTTTTATATGTTTAATGACAAATAATTCATTCTTTAGTTTGTAAAATATTTTTAACTTTAATTTCAATAGAAAAATATCGGATATTTTTAAAATTTGACCCAATTTTAGCTTGTTGTGTTGGCTTAAAGTTGAAAATGTTTTATTATATTTCTTTTAAACACCAACCTGAATTCGTTCTCTCCGGTGAATTATAAAGTCCATTAATTTTTTCTTTATGGTTAAACCTTCAGGTTTCGGCTGCGTTAAATATAAATTAAAGTATGAGGACAAATAAAATCTGATCATCTGCGTGTTTGAATCATGTATTGAAAAGCGCGTCAGGTTTTAATTTAAATAGATTTACTCCTGTGTCTTTCTCTCTTTTTGGTTTAATTTAGTCAGAACGGTGCAAATGACTCTTAATTATTTTATTTAGATGACAAAGACGCGCTCGGAGCTCCGTGGAAGTCGCTCCAAACGAAGGCCTGTCGGGCTGTCGGCTGACAAATCCCTTTACGTACATATATATTATATATATGCTGGAGTTTGGAAAATTTAATCCAGCTTCACCTTTAATTGTGAAACGAAACTATTAGTCATGAGAAAATAAAAAATATTAAAAACATTTTTAGAAATAAAGCTCATGATATTTCCAGGCCGAGGCCTTTTCTCCCTTCCCTCCTTTTTTCTGAACCCAAATGTCTGTTTCTGATTGAGCCTAAAGGTCAGTGGAGTTTTTCTTTGAGACCATTTTCTGACTCAGGTTTGTGGCCAAAAGCTAACAATAAAGTCTGGACTCCCCCATGAAATAAGGGAGATTTTTTATCAAGCCTCTGAGCACCCTTTTTCCTTCAGAGGGCTTAAGTGCTTTCATGTCTGTAATAACTTTGTGTACAGTGTATGTATACACACTAAGCTACAACAAGGTGATAATAAACTGGTTACTAACTGCTCACGATGAGGCCAAAGCCCAGCAGAATTAACACTGGCCTGTCAGATTCATGAAAAACAGAAAACTGAAAGCACGCCATAGTTTTGATTTAATATGGCTGTGGTCAGCTGATTACAAAACCAGGCAATTTTAATCAAATTCCTAGCCTGCTGCTTCTCTGCAGTGGAGCAGTTTGGGATTTCACTGTCATCAAGAAGGGAAAAAGTTCTGATTGATGCTGGACAATTTATGTTTTTACATTTTGTCTCAAGTCTAACCTTTCCTACATTCAACCGAGTTCTGTTTTCCTGTCTACGTTTGAACTCCTTCGATTTTTCTCCCATTATAATATAAAGTACTGCCCGACTCTAATGTAACACAATATTTGATCAGTAATTCAATTAAAATACTCAGGAAAATGAAAGTTGCTTTTTTATATTTTTGTGTACCAAAACTAGAACATTACACATTTATTTTCTTATTTTTCTTAAATATTTAATCCATCAGCAGGAAGGAACCAACATGTATGAGTTATTTAGGTAGTATGGTGCATTGTTTTACAGAATTTTTCACATCCTTAAAATGAAAACAGGAAAATAATAATAATAATGGATATAAGTGATTCTAAAATGAGCCACCAGACTGAATCCAATCAATTATCAATGCATTTGCTTAATTTATAACAAAGTCAGACCCGGTTGAAATAAACCTCCGTCCATCAGCAGCAGCTGGGCGTCCTCTTTGTGGACCCAGAGCCAGGGTTTGAACCTGACTACACCTGATATGGCTGCTGGGATCCCTCTCATCGAGGCCTCAATAGGCTGTACAAGTGCTTTTCATCCAACTCAAGTGCTCTGCAGGCTGAATATCACAACACGGAGCACACGCATGACACCATGAACAAGTTAACGTGTTCTCCTAGCAGCCTGGACTCCACATCAGATGTAAATACTGCAAAACTTTACGGTTTATGTTTCTGGATCTTCGAGGATCCAGGGTTTGCTTCCACCCCGATGGCGACAGAGGTTAAAGGTCTGTCTGGATCACTTTATAACGTATTTTCTGTCCAGTTTCATTTTTTAATGTAATTTTAATGTCTTCATTCATCCCTCCAATGGGAACAGTCCTGCATGGGGTCCCGGTCTCAGATGGGCTCTGGGCTTCAGCGCTCCTGGTCCCTGATGATGATGATGATGAGGCGTCAAATCCCTCTGTAGATGTGACCTTTACCCCCTCTATATTTGAGCTGCTTTGTGCGTTAGAGAAGTGTGATCCGGTTGGTGCTGGAGGATTAGGTGTGTGTGTGTGTTTGGGCAGAGGTGAGTCCAGGAGCCCCCAGTCTGTTTGGTTTGGCAGCCACACATCCTCACACACAGCCACCGTCTGATCCACCGGACACCCAAAGTCATTATGGGACGATTGTTACATAGGGGGGGGGGAAGAAAAGAAAAGAAAAGAAAAGAAAAGAAAAGAAAAGAAAAGAAAAGAAAAGAAAAGAAAAGAAAAGAAAAGAGAGGGAGGCGCTGAGGGGACGTTCAGCCGCTCAAACTGAAATGTGAACGCTGGACTTCCCCTGACGACCAGTATCAGCAGCCTGTTGACTCAGATCATGTTTTAGTGCTTCACCTATTTGAACAACATTTATCTTGAAGGACGATCAGAGTCTGCAGCCAACGGCACCAACATTTCTATACAACACGCTTTTTTAACTGATAACTGACTGATCAGTCAAGTCAACTACAACAGTAATATATTAATAATATTAGGAAAAAAATAAAATTCTCCAAAAAATAATGATGAATATTATGTCATTGATACTATTAAAACGTATCAAATTCAGATTATTATTATTATTATTATTATTGTTGTTGTTGTTGTTGTTGTTGTTATTATTATGGTTATTATTAGTATTATTATTATTATTATTGTTGTTATTATTTTTTCTATTGTTATTATTATAATTATTATTGTTGTTGTTGTTGTTGTTATTATTGTTATTATTATACATTATATTATTATTACCGGGGCCAAGGTAAATTGCACTGGTACGTCAAATCCTTGATCCACTCTCCTTTAATCGTACGTAAAATATGACTGCTCGTATAGTTTACTGTTCTTTATATACTCTTCTTTGATCTAAGGCCTTTGTAGCAGGCATGGCAACTAAAAATAACAAACTAAAAATAACCGAATAACTAACTGACTGACTAATGGAGGGACATGAGCAATTATAATATAGATCTTTTTTATTATTATTACTATTATTATTGCTGTTGCTGTTCTTGTCGTTCTTGTCATTGTTTTTATAATTACTGGTGCAGTATTTTTATGTTAAAGCTGGTGACTAGTTAATTAGTTTCATAAATTTAAATTTAATTTTGTTTTTGAAACTGAAATTTCAGTATTTCAAGTTCCTCACTGTGAAATAAAAAATAGAGTATCAATGAGCCCAATCTATCACAGTATGGAACATACCCAGAGTACGGGTGCTGGTACGTTAAATGTACTCAGTTACTTATCATAGCTGGGATTACGAGCTACAGGTAGGGGGGGGTTCTAATCAAACCCCCAATGTGTTGTGTGTGTCAAGAGGCTGGAAAGCTTTTAATCCTGATTCTCAGCAGAGCAGATCCCAAGTCTGATGTCAACCTTCTCTGGACTCAAGAGGCCTCCTGACGCGTTTGAACAGTCGAGCCGTCTGTCATTCTTATGAAGACAAACTCGTCCCTGGTTTGACAGTTAATGGGTTCGGCCCTCTGATTAATTGTGATGAATGAGAGCTCATCCATAACCCATTGTGCAGTTGGCCCTGAGCGCTCAGGACAGACACACACCAAACAGCAGTGTTGCTGCTGCACAGACAGACAAACTACTGCCCCCTGTTGGCCCCTGGCTGCAGCTGCAGTGGGGGGAGGAGATGCATGGCCTGGTGTGCTCAGGACAGGTAAACAGGAAGACTGAGAACACAAATATGCACTGGCTGTGAGTTACACGTAAGATCTTTATCTGTGATTCTAGTGGTAATATGAAAAACACATGAGAAACGTAGCTGCGAGCAGCGATCAGGGGGTTTAAGCCCAGATGGGAATGTTAATAATTTAAGGCTGTCAGGGGTCAAGAGCTACGTGGGAATGTTGGGAATGCACAGTCTCTGGTAATCGCACACATGAGGCTCCGTCATATTATCAATGCGTTATTATACCGTTATTATCAGGTGAGGAAGAGGAGAGACCAGACCTACAATCACCAGCCAGCCTTCAACTGTGTGTGTTAAAAGGTTTACGTCTCAAATTTAAAAAAACCCCAAACAGATTCAAAGATGTTAGTTTTATATGCATCATGTGATTCTTTGGTAAAAAGCTCATCTTTAAGATTTTACCTCTCCATGGAGGAAGACATTCACGACGTTCGTGTCTGGAACCTGTTTGAAGGCCGAATCCAAAAATCGACTCCCTGTTTCCAGCAAGAAATGTACAGCGTCATCCAATCCCAGAATGCACTTCTCTGTTTTTTAAAATTATATACAGAAGAGTGCTTTTTATAAAGCACTGATCAACTTGTGTTATTCTGTCTTTCCTCGTCTCCTCTCACTCCTGTGACATCACAGCACAGAGGAAATTTAATTGGCTCAAATCTGAAGTTATCTTCATAAACAGGAAGAACTTCTTTCTTTTTGTCTGTAAAGATCAGCCAGATGTTAACAGAAGCTTCTGTAAAAGTTTCCTCAGAGATAGTGTGGAATAAAAAGAGTGTCAGACATTCAGGACGTCTTCTTATTAATCCAGATTCTGACTTCATGTTTAATCTCCCCTTCCTCTCCTCACACCCCTTCATTCTCTGTTCCCTCACACACACACACACACACACACACACACACACACACACACACACACACACACACACACACACCCGTGCAGCTCCTCCGGATCTGAGGCCAGATATTTGATTTACGCTGGCGGGGTCAGAGAGAATGCATTAGGGCCTTCTGGAGCGGAGCCTCGGGGAGCGGCCCCCAGTCATAAAGTGGTTGAATGGATGCTGACACACGGCCCTTCATAACAATCAGCAGAAGAGTTAGATGCACTGGGCCTGACCCCCTCCTCACTAACACAATGATCTATACACTCCGGCCCCCACCAGATCTCCCCAAAAATCCACCAGAGAAGCTCCACAGAAGCTTTTTTCGTGTTTCTTTCCCTCGTGTTGAGTCCATTTTTTAATCTCTATCACTTTTAGGTGCACAAAGACCCCCGACCACGTTCTAATCTACCGATTCAATCCATCCAATCCATATATAATCCAGCAGAGGATGCAGGAGACGTCTTCCTCCTTCTCTACAGTCTCTTTATTGATCTGTACCTCATTTATCTTTATCTTTATTAGAGCTGATTAGTGATTGGTTTATTTGACACACATCTGATCATGTATGTTTTAAAATGATCTGAATGTCACATGACAGCGTAGCATGACGTCATTACACGTTATCATACACACGGCATGTTCACACACCTCTGGTAGCTGCTGAGGGAAATGATTTCATTTAGCAGGTAAACACAAATACGTATAAATAAATTCCTATAACTGCGGTCTAATTTTTAAAATATTTCAAGACACAAAAACTAAACAGCACATGAGAGATTCTGCAATGTGAGAAGTTTAGCAAAGAAGTCTTTTATCATCTCTTTGTGTCCCACCTTCATAATAAAGGAAAGGGAGCTTTTAGCTTTGTGTTAGCATTTACATCACAGCACCAAGTAAATAACCAAATAAATGAGTCAAGATCAGTGGATATTTATAGTTTATCATCATTTTTACAATAAAGTAATGATGATGAGGTGAATTATGAGGTAAAATCCAGAGGTTTTCTTCTTTTCTGGAGGTCTGACCCACCAGAAAACAGTTATTACCACTAGTAATTTAAATGATGATGGTGACAAAAGCTGTGCGCGTTAATTAATAAAACCTATCCTTCCATAACACATTGCATGAAGCACAACCTCACAGTACAGGAGGAACACTCCGTGGATCCTCCCATGATCCATTCCGGAATAATAGAAATGTCAGAAAACAGAAAAGAATCTCTGTGGGTGTGGAAACGTCGACTGAGATGAAGTCAAACCTGTGAACACGATGATGAGACTCTCACATAAATACATGAAGACAAACATAACGTCCGCTTCTTCCTCACATTTACTATGTCTCTGCACCACCAGCTGTTTATAACGTAAATGCATCCTACCAATGAACGTGAATGGGTGCAGGAGATGGAAACGTCCATTAGGTCAGATCTCTGCTCGGAATATTGTGAAAACACAACTGGATTAAATAAAGAAAAGAGGTCAAACGGGCACGAGTATAGAGAGATAGAGAAGAATAAACACAAACAAAAATGAGGAACATGAGGTCTGTATGAACTATGTGTGTATGACAGTAACATGTTCTCCTGCCAGGCCTCCTTCTCCCCCCCCTCCAACCTTCTTCTCCCCCCTCCAAACCTTCAGGCCTCTCTCTATGTTTACATCACTTTTATAACTCAAGGATGACAGAAACAGACTTACTACAGCCCAGATATCACACACACACACACACACACACACACACACACACACACACACACACACACACACACACACACACACACACACACACACACACACACACACACACACACACACACACACACACACACACACACACACACACACACTTGTCTCTGGACAGTGTCAGGCAACACTTCAAAGTGCAGGATCCCCTTTTTACAAGCCTTATTAGGCTCACATCAAAGAGTCTTCTGGTCATCTCTGCCTCCAGCGCAGCGACGAAGAACCGAAGAACCACAAAACAGCTCCTCATGTCCAGCCTTCATCACGCTATCACACCATCACACCATCAGACCTTCAGACCAACAGACCATCAGATCATCAGACTATCAGACCTTCAGGCCGTCAGACCTCCACACCATCAGACCTTCAGAACATCAGGTCAGCAGAACATCAGGTCTACAGACCTTCAGATCATCAGGCTTTCAGACCTTCAGACCTGGGCACTGAGGCTTTGACTTTGCAACACTTTACTAGTAGCACTGATTCAGGGAATCCTGAGTCTCCAGAGGAAACCCAGTCAGGACATCTAAGCCAATCAGCAGGCTGGACTTTGTTTGTCCTGCTTGTTGTTCTGAAGGATCAGCTGTTGTCATCAGCTGATCACATCACAGGGACACGCCTTCATTGTTTTAATGCTGTCTTTTAAAATCTGACTCGTCATTCCTCTAGTTTCCCCATCAGCACCCAGTCAGCAAGATAGACCATCTTCATCGCTCATCAGCTTCATCAGGGTCAGGATAGACGCGCTCCAAATCCACCTGAACATCACCTGAACCACTGGTCTCTCCTGACTGAACTTTTTATTCTGGCTTCTTGTAGGTTAACGTAGAAACATGGGTTTTATGGTTCCTCTGAGGAGCTTCTGATGATTCCCGTCTTTGCTTTGATGTCTTTTCAAGCTTCACAAAGCAGAACTGAATCTGTTTGGGTAATTTTCACCTTCCATTCTAGCTTTGGCAGCAGCTGTGATTTTTACGATCAGACGGATCTTCACCACAGATCACCTTTTGTGTTAATAACATCGAAACATCGAAAGCCAAAAAGCCTTCCTTGTCTTAAATAAACGTGACAGATTTGATGAACGCAACTTCGGGCGGTTTATTTAATTCGTTTTTTACTTCTATTGGACCTGAAAACAGTAGTGCTTTGTCTCAGTGTTAATTTCATATTTCTGTGTTACTGGACCGATAATTTGTGTTTACACAGGGTGTCAAAACCAGGCAGTCTTTTTTTTTTAAATTCCTGCTTCTCCTGTCGATAATCTCCTGATGAAAAGCACTTCAAAGTGTCACGCAGAGCCCTGCTGAGCCGCTGTTGCCTCGGTGTGTCTCATGCCTGGGTTCCCATGCGGCGTAGCCTGCTGGAACGCTGCATGTGTCATCAGACAGAATGGGGCACTGTCAGAGCATTGAGAAACCCTATACATCAAACCGCTCCAACTGTAGCCATGGCAGCAACCAAATAAATAACAAGGATCATTACGCACAATTATATCGACAAAGGGGAACTATCTGTCTTTCTGACATCGGCCGAGGCCTTCGATAAACAGAGCAGCACCCAGAGACAGCAGCCTTTGTTGGAAAACCATTTTCCCCCCCCCGCAGCATTAGCTCCACATCAGCAGAGTGTACACAAGAAAGCCGAGCATGACTTTAAGTGTTGGGGATGACGGAGCGACAAAGCCACTGTGTTCGCCCATGGTTTTTTATCGCTGCATGCCATCTAGTATAAGCCACTGAAGGAGATTATATAGATATCTCTATAGAATATATAGGTATACATAGAAGGAATAGATGTACATACATAGAACATACAGTTTTATGTAGATTAGGGCAGGTTGGGGCAGCAGTAGCTCCGTCTGCTGAGTCTTGGGTTGGGGACCAGAGGGTGGCCGGTTCAAGACCCACGTTGGGCAAAATATTCAGAGTTTGAACTGGTAGTGGAGAGGTGTCAGTTCACCTCCTGAGCACTGCTGAGGTGCCCTTGGGCAAGGAACCGTCCCCTTTATAAGTTGCTCATTGGGGCGCACCATGGAGGAGCTGCTCACTGCCCTACCCCTTCATTGGCATGCTTACAGCTCTGTGTGTGTGTGTGTGTTACCAACGCTAGAGTGGACAAATAATTTACCTTCAGGGATTAATAAAGTTGATTTAATCTTAATCTTAACTATACAGATATGTCTAGCTCCCCTGCGTCACCCCTGCTCACCCTCACTTGTCCTCACTTCACTCCACCTTGCAGACGTGTGACACCTATGCATTCGTTTCAGAACCGGCTTGTTTTTCCAATGAGCTGCATTTGAATGGAAACTCGCAGCGTAGAAGTTGACTTTGTGCAACACCAACGCCCACCGTCGCGCAAAGAAACGTCCCATAATTCATCAGCTCCGCCCAGTCACTGGCCCGCTGTCATCTAGTAGTAGTTTCAGGTCACCAAGTCGAAACCAGTCCAGTTCCGTCTACATTGTGTGCAGCTTGTTTCATAATGCATAAATGTTGTCACGCGACGTAGCTAACATGACCCACATGGTGTGCAGGACAGCAGCCTATGATCACACACACGCCATGAATGGCCACCGTTAACCCGTCAGGTGTATAACGTGATCAGAGGGACGGAGACGAGTGCATTTACTAGAGTACTGCATTTAGCGTGACTCTGAGGTACTTCAGTATCACATCAGCACATGAAGAAGAATAATGTCCCTTCATCCAGTCGTTACCACACGGCTGGTGGTTTTAGCTCTGCAGCTGCTTATGATGCATTTAGAATTAGTTTCAGCCTGACAGGGACTGTTGCTTTAGTTTCATTAATAACATTTCCTCTTAATAGTTTTTTGCACAACTCAAGTGAAACCTGTAGTGAATGGGTTTCAACTGGTAATGGAGACTCCCTGCTGTGTCACTACCTCAGATTAGTGAGGTAGTTATTGTGAAATGCAGAAAGTCTACGATGTGTCTTCAGTCAAAAAAAAAAAATCACTGGAAATAATATTTGACATGAAACATCCTGAATTTTCTTTTCTTTTCTTAATTAATTTATTAATTTATTATTTAATTAATTAACTTATTTGTTTGTTTGTTTACTTACTTACTTATTTTTAAAAATTTATTTACTTACAGTATTTTCCGCGCTATAAGGGGCACCTAAAAGCCTTTCTTATAATCCAATGCACCTTATATATGAAAAAAAGTTTTAAAATGGACGATTCTTTGAAGATGAGTTCTCAGAGTGTGCTTTATAATCCAGTGCGCCTTATGTAAGAATTTTTTTTTTTTAATTGTCCATTCATTGAAAGTGCGCCTTATAGTCCAGTGCGCCTTATAGTGCGGAAAATACTGTATTTATTTATTTATTTACTTATTTAATTACTTATTTATTGCTGCAGGAGAACTGAGGTAAGGACTCCTCAAATTTATGAAAATTTATGAAACGCAGTTGGATTATTAAAAAACTGCAGGATGAATATGGAATAGAAAATAAATGCCTCATTTTTCATTCCAAACACACCATTCAAGATAAAACGGTTTCTCTCATTTTTAAAGGAAGACATCTGTGGAAACATTTTGACAACTAGCACCTGTTAGCGCTGTCGGCTACCTTTGGGCTTGGACCAGAAGGCTAACTCTATCAGGAGCGCCGGCTCCATCACCACAGTCACAAGCTTCGCTGTTTCTTGTCGTTTTGCTTGTGTGCAGAATGAGTCACTCCAAGGCGTTTTCGCTGCAGAGTAAACCAGGCAGAAACTCCCATTCATCAAACAGGTATGTGTGTGTTGTCTTTGCACACAGGAGGGATGCACAAAAAAAAAAAAAAAAAAGAGCTGGGGAGTTATTTTAGCACTATTTGGGCTTCCCTCCAAGGCTTCATACCAGCCCCGGTCTGCCCTGTCTCCCACAGCGAGCCCTGGGGCTGCCTGGGGGTGGGGGGGGGCAGAATCCCTGCAGGATTAACACAAAGTCCTCTAATGGAGCCCGAGGTGAAGGGACCCTGAACGCAGCACAAAAGTTAAAGATCACCACTTGAGCTGCAGGTACTTAGTTCCTACTGTCTGGTCTGACTCCTGGTGGTTCAGCGGTGCATCAGTGTGAACGCGATTGTGAAGAATGGAGATTAACGTGAGCGTGAGCCTGTGGTGGACGGGACCGGATGCAGGGGTATCACAATTATTTAACGCAGACTGAAACCCAGATGTTGTTTCTGCTCATTTCCAACAACCCAGTTTAACCCATAAGAGTCCCAGTGTCATCCTGAAGTCACCAGTGAGTGATCCTCGTTTTCACGCTGCTGCTCGACCTTCTTTCAGCCACACGTGGACTCTGAGCGGTCGTAAAGATTTAAGGCACACATCAACCAACTTCCTAAAACACTATCAGTGCCTGCAAATGATGAGGAAACTGTTATCTGTTGATGTTTGAACAGAGACATAGGGGTAGAACGGGGGGCGGGGGTGGGGCAAAGACGTGCCCCCCTGGACCAAACCTCCAGGATTCATTCACCCAAACTGCCTCCAAGTCACCAGGCATTAACAAGCATCTAATGGGCTAATTGCATTAGTAATGGTTGTTATCAGCGGGGCTTAGCTGGACTATCTCCTAGTGTGTGTGTATGTGTGTGTGTGTGTGTGTGTGTGTGTGTGTGTGTGAGGGCCCTCACACTGCCGAGAGGCTCTTGGGTAATCCTGTGTTGACCAGAGGGCTTCGTGGTCCATTACAGGTCACAGCTCTAGACGGAGGGTAAACAAATTCCTAACTAATGAGGGAGGAGGAGAAAGGAGGTCGGCCTTCACACCCTCCTCCTCCTCCTCCTCCTCCTCCTCCTCCTCCTCCTCTTCCTCCTCCTGCCCCATCTCTTCGCCGTAAGGGTGTCAAACTCATTTTCACTCTCCTCAAAGGGCCAGATTAAACTAATAAATGTAACTAAATGTAACTCAATGTAATGTAAAATAAACGTAACTACTCCTTAATGTTAAATAACTCTGAATTTATTACTCATTCAAGTTACAAACACTACAGTTACACAGAAAAAAATGTTTGTTTCTCTGTTATAATATAAATCCTTTTAATTTATCAGGTTATTAAACCCACAGAACTCCATCAATCAAGGATCAAACTATCGACGAATGAAGAAAAATAATGTCGAACGCAAGTTAGGACATTAACTTTATTCAAAATGTTTGTGTCAGAGTTAAAATGGGCTGAACTACTGCATTGTGGGAAATGTAGTTTTGGTCAAAACACAATTTTAGCCTATTTATTTTTAGACATTGACCTTTATGCTGTCGCAGGCCACATAAAGTGATGCGGAGGGCCACATTTGGCCCCCGGGCCTTGAGTTTGACACATGGGTTCTATAGTATAACAAAGGTGAAACTTACAGAAGCATCAGATAATAGTTGTATGAAGGGAATATAGAGGAGCACAATGCACAAATATGGATAAAATATTATATGTAATTACTGGAAACGACTGATAACACAGGCTTTCATGTTGGGATGATGTTGTGTGTTTATTGTGATGTTTTACTGATTCTTCTGTCTTTACATGGAATAAAATAAAGATAGAAACAAGAGAATTTAACATTGTTTGTTCCTTAGTTTTAAACTTTCATTGACTGACAGTCGCCTTCAGGTTTGTGATGCACTCCGTTTAGGATTAAATTTGTCGTCATTGATGAATCTGTTAAGGCACAAACAGGAAACGTCAGCGTCCTTTTCCTCATATCTTAGTGATTAAACATCAGATCTCAAGACAAAACTATTAAAAAGATATCTGTAAAAGCCAAAGATGGTCAATATGTTTTTATTTTAAAATTGGAAATAAAGTGTTCCTCTTATCAGATTCCAAAATTACTTCAACAATCATTCTAAGAACAAATGGTCTAATTAGTAGTATCTATCGGCTGTTAATCCTGGCCTCATAAATCAGCTGGATCTGCCCCTCGGGGGTGAAGTGAGTCACCGGGGGCAGATCCTCCTCTCAGCCTGTCTGCTGCTGACACCTCCTCTGGTCCTGGTTTACATAGGCAGCCGCTCACAATGGACTGTTTCCTTCTTGTTAGCATCAGATCAGATAAGGACAACATCCCCACCCTCTGGAAATACAGATCCTTCCTCTCACACTGACAGCATCCTCATCATCACACCAGCTCCTTCTCATGTCACGATGTGTCACTGTGACAGTCGCTAAACCGCTGTCATATAGTTAACCCTTCTAATTTCCCTTCAAGGATTATTAAAGTATACCAAATAGAAAATTAAAAAATTTAAAATTTAAAATAAAAAATAAAAAAGCCAAGTATATTATACTTGAAACACTCTGACTTTCGGGATTTTGAGACATTATAAATTAGATTTTTTTCCCCCCTGATGTATACAATCAGATGCATGCATGCATCTGCATTTTGAATGTGAAAACATTACAGTTTTAGCAAAAATTAGACAAATTAAAGCTCATATGATTAAATAAATGAATAAACAAATAAACAAACCAATAAATAAATCCTTAGGGAAATTACTTTTTTTCCACTGCAAATATTCACACACGATATACAAATTCATGTAAACTTTTTTTGGACAAATTTATTAGAAGGTTCCATTCAAATTTTCCCAAAAATTTGATTTTTCTGGAAATTATTTAACAGTTTTGGGTTTAAAGAGTTAATCCTTCTGTTTTTGAATTTTTTTGCATTATTCATATCTACACATTTATCCAAATGAGACTCTGGATTTTACCTTTACCTGACGTCTGGAACGACAGACATGTGTCACGAGAAAACATGACAGGGTCACATTCTTCACATGACGTCTATTGTTTCATTCTTATTTATAGTTGTTGATGCCACACGCTGTGGGTGGGGCAATAAAAGTAATAAAATAACTCATGACCTAGTTGAGGTCACCGGGTCAGTGTCACGTTTTACCTGCACAGGTATGAAGGGGTGGTTCCTGCAGGCAATAATAAAGACAATAACGTGATAATACATTTTTTTGAAATATAATAGGCCAATAAAATAGTAACTGGCCAATAACATAATAAAAGTTGTGAATGATAACATATTAATATTTGACCACTAATGTCATAATTTATTCCTGTAACCCCTAATTATTAGGTTACGAGCCAAAAGTTATTACATTATTGGTTTAGGACTTTTATTATGTTACCACTAAAGTGGAAAAATGAATAAATAAATAAATAAATTTTTAAATTTAAAAAAAAAAAATCAAAGTAAATAAATAATAAATTCAAAATAAAATAGAAGTTGAAATAAAATTTTACACTTCAAAATTGCACAAATTTATTACATTATCGGCTGCTTTTCATTATTGACGTCTTCGAGGTGTCTGAGGTGGATGGATAGTTCAAACCCAGCAGAATAATGCTTGTCGTGTCCCCTTGGGGTTAACGCTCAGAAAATACAAAGACAAAAGAAACTTATGGAAATGTTAAAAGTGCCTGAAGTCGCAGCATGTGTGTGATTGTATAGTCTGTGTGTGTGTTTGAGTGTGTGTGTGTGTGTGTGTGTGTGTGTGTGTGTGTGTGTGTGTGTGTGTGTGTGTGTGTGTGTGTGCATGCTGCTGAATCGACATGGAAAAAACAGTTTATGTTGAAAGGAGCAGCTCATAGATCATAAATCTGATCACAGGCCTGAGACAGTGGCTCCAGGGCTACACACACTCATTACCAATGCATTTTTCAGCGCAGCAGGGATGACACTTTCCCACACACCTTACAACATAGCGCCTGTCATGTCAGTATGATAGAGCCAGCCCCTCTCCGCACGTCTTCAGACGGTGCTGCACCCAGATGCCCCGGAGCGGCGTCTCCCTCTGACGCCACGCATGTCATCCCGACATGTCACCCATGTCAGGTGTGTTTTAACACCTCTGGGAGGGTCCGGGCCCAGAAGCGGCAGTCCAGCTGACAGACAGCCTCCTCTGACCCCACCTTCACTGCTAACCTTCCAGTCAAAAGGTCGTGATGCACCAGGAAAATATGAGACGTGAGCGTGTTGCATGAGAAAACACGTCAACGCGTCAAACTCTACATCACACATCTGTGTCTCAGCCAGCAAAGAGACTCTGTTTATAGATTTATCTGATCTATAATACAATGTTTACGGTTCTGCATTGTCCTGTGGGCAATGTCTATGAGTCTATGAGCAGATCAGTGATGTGTGAATATCTTCAGATTTTACACTGTTGTTTGTTCAGCAATAGCAAATCAATAACATCATACAGTATATGTGAACTAAATGAGCATTGATTCAATAAATAAAAAGATCAATAAGAGAACAGCCACTACATGATGCTCTAAATTCATGGTATGTGGTGTGAGCCCCTAGAGAAAGTTAATTATTAATTGTATAATTTTTGCTATTATATGTTGTTGTTTTTTTAGGTAACATATTTATTTATTGTTTTTAAGAGCTTTCCCTGCATTTTTTAATTGACTTTTTAGTATGAGCTGTCCCTGTCTCCTAGAAATAGATTATAAATGTAGCTCCCCTTCTTCAAATGAGAAACCTATCCCATTCTTCAACTGGTGCTATAAAATGCTACAGGATGCTACAAGATGCTACAGGATGCTATAGTCACTGGGCGGTGGTTGGAGAACCACTGACGTCTTCAGCTTTCTCAGTTAAGGAATTCCTAAATAATGAATCAGGTAACATTTGTATGGCCACTGTGTGGACGGGTATGGTACATAGTCTGTGTTAGTATATTTATTTTTATCATTATTTCGCTTTGTATCCTCTCCATACAGTGTCCTTCTTAAAATGTGTCCATGTTTGGCAGCGTGCAGCGACCGTCCTCCGTCCTGCAGCCTCAGGTGGAAGGAACACACGATTGTTGGTTTAGTAAATGCAGGGTTTGTTGTATCGTTCATGACAGGCAAACACACTCAATTTCAACACCATCCAGGTTCCACGCTGCAGTGTGATGAGAGAAAAAGTCTCACACACACACACACACACACACACACACACACACACACACACACACACACACACACACACACACACACACACACACACACACACACACACACACACACACACACACACACACACACACACACACAAATAGAAATATCTCCAATAGAAACACATTTTTCAACTTGTATTAATGATTAAAGACGCCCCTCCTTGACATGTTGGTCATTACATCGATCAATAACCGGTTTTGAAGCGGCCCTCTGGCTCAAACACAGCGAGGCACTAATGATCACCTCAGATTCCCCTCAGACCAGGGCCAATGTGTTTGTCATGGTGGGTTCATCTCTGATAAGCACCTCGTTCTGGGATCAGGTGGTTTCTGCTCCTGTCGCAACACAACACCAGCAGGTAACCATTCACTAAGAGTCAACAACAGACCAACCTCTGGACAAACACACCCAGGTATTCTAAAACTGATGCTGGAATGTCTTCCAAGGGACGACAGGTGGACACAGGTCCGACCGGAGTCAGGCTGGAGGAGCAACCTCAACGACACGTTAGGAAAAAAAAAAAATAGAGCTGCGCCGATGTAGCTGTAACTGTTTTAGCCTGTAGCTTGAAAGGTTTATACATTTAAAAAAAAAACTTTTACACATTAAAAAAAAGTTTTTAAAAAAGTTTATACATTAAAAATGTTTTTAAAAAAGTTTTTAAAAAAAAGTTTTTAAAAAGTTTAAAATATATATATAAACTTATAAATATGTAAACTAAAATAAATTTAAAATATATAAACTTAAAATATAAACTTTTTTTTACAGTTGAAAAAAAGTTTATACATTAAAAATGTTTTACTCATGCTACAAAAGGTTCATAAATGAAAAAACAGGGTTGACATGTTAAAAACATTTTATTATTAATAATGCTGTATACATTAAGACTGGTTTACACATGCTAGAAATCTTTTACAAATTAAAAGAGTTTACAAATTAAAACATTTTATTTAAAAATGTTTATTTTTTAAAAAAGATGTACATTTTAAAATGGTTCACATATTAAAAAGAGTTCACAATTAAAATATTTATGTTTAAAAAGTTTTACATTCCAAAAAACATGTTAAAAACTGTTTACACAATGAAAATAATTTACATGTCAGAAAACGTTTAAATGTTAGTGAAGGTTTATCCATTACAAAAGATTTACAGTACATGTTCAAAACAGGTTACCATTAAAAAATGTTTGCACGTTTTATAAATTTTGCTGCTAAAAAAGGTTCATTTGTTTTTAAAAAAAAAAGAAGACTTACAGTTATATGTTAAAACAGTTTGATATAGAAACCGTGTACTATTATAAACAGGTTAGGGTATACACAAAGAAAGGGAACCATGTAAAAAAAAAAAAAGACTTAAATGTTGAAAAAGGTTTACATGTTAAAAAAGGTTAGGTTTATGGTATGCAAAAAAAAGTTTCCATGTTAAAAAAAGGTTTACATGTTAAAAAATGGTTTACATGTTAAGGTTTACATGTTTAAAAAAAAGCCACATATTAAAAACTGCTGTGTTGAAATATTTGCTTGTTAAAAAGTTAAAAAGAGCTTAAACATTAGAATTAATTTGCATATGAAAATAAGAATACATGTGAAAAACAGTTTATTATGAAGAAAGGATTGGACATACACATTTAAAAACTGAATTAGAAACTGAGGTTTATTTTAACAAACTAATAATTTTATTTCATTGAGTGAGGTGTTAATATTTTGCTTTCATGATATAAAATTATATTTCTCCCAACTCAACTTTATTTGAAATATACTTTTTTCTGTTTTTTAATTTCTAAAGAGAAATAGTGTGGTTATAAACCATCTACGAGGAAAGGAACGTTAATCAAGACCAAGTTTTTATTTCTATCAAGTCTGCAGTTGTAAATGTTGTGTTTTAAATGAATGGACTTCCTTCAAATCAACAAACCCTCCATTAAATCAAGTGTTTTAGCTCCGAGCTGAAGAGCGACGCTTCGCTGCCCCCTGGCTGTACGGCTGATCCTGTGGCCACGCCCAGCAGTGATGTCACAGTGTACAGACGTATCCTATTGGATGCCGGCGCTGAAGCACCAATCACTGGGCTGTTTAATAAACTACAAAACGTTACAGCTGTTGCCATAGTTTATCATTTTAGGAATGACAAGTTATTGATACTTGATTGATAATCATCACATAGCAACCAATCAGTTATCTCCAATTTTAATGTGCTTTTTGTGTTGCGTTTGAGGTGAACAGCTCTGTGGCGCTGATGGGTGTAACCAGTGTGACTTCATCTGCATACCTTCTACATGGGTTAAATACCCAGAGAGCCCAGTTAGAGTCCATCCAATAAAAACCAGCCTGAGGAGCCCAGTTTCTACTGTATGTTGGTGCAAAAAGAACAATTCACCAAAACAGACCCGTGAAATAATAATTTGATATTTGATATTTGATCCTCAGTGGCTGAAAAAACTGAGTGTGTGAGTGTGTGTGAACCAGATCTGTGGTGAACTGCATGTTGTGTGTTACCACAGCCAGCAGAAGACGACAAACCATAATCATCAACAGAAACACATCGACACAACATCCATCTCCTGCACACATTCATATGCTACACACACACACACACACACACACACACACACACACACACACACACACACACACACACGGAATGCATCCCTCAGGCATCTCATCTTTAGAACATAATGCCTTGCAGGAAGTTTATTACATGAATATGGATCACATCCTTTCCTCCTATGCGTGCGTGTGTGTGTGTGTGTGTGTGTGTGTGTGTGTGTGTGTGTGTGTGTGTGTGTGTGTGTGTGTGTGTGTGTGTGTGTGTTTGAAGCATCAGTAATTACCCTGGTGTAATCAGATGAAGTTTGTCCCTCCTCGCTCCCTGTCCCTCCTAACTACCGTCATTGATGAAGGGATGTCTCCTAACAACATAACTGTGGAGGCGCCTCGGCTCCGCCGATGTGGACCAGCTGTGCAGACCAATCTGTTACCTTAAACAGGATTTGGGGCGACCATGTCAGGTTTAATTGAGCATTAATTGCAAACAATTTCCCAGCGACGTGGATAAGGTGCGTGATTAGGGGGACCCTGAGCCAGACTCAGCGAGTCAGAGCTCGTCTGGTGTTCACCGGCGCTGCTTCTTCCTGCTGGTCTCTGAGAGGTTGAGTGGGTCTAGGCCTTGTGACTATTTAGTTTAATTGTCAAAGCAAAATCTGAATTTAAAAAATGGATTAACGATCAGGTTGTATTCATGGTGCCCAGAGGAGTCCTGACGTTTAAGACTTCTTTATTGGTGATCAATACAACCCAACCCAACCCAACATAACCCAACACAACCCAACACAACCCAACACAACCCAACCCAACCCAACTCAACCCAACCCAACCCAACCCAACCCAACTCAACTCAATTCAACCCAACCCAACCCAACCTAACCCAACCCAACTCAACCCAACACAACCAAACCCAACACAACCAAACCCAACCCAACTCAACAAAACCATAGCAACATGTCAAATCAACACCAGCAACCAACATCAAAGGTTGAACCCCAGTGACTGAACAGATTTCCATCTCAGTCTCTCCTGACAGCAACGAACTGTCCAGTTTCTCTACTTGTTTAAAAGGGTCATCTGCTGTTTTAGTTACATTGTGTTGTGTTGTGTTGTGTTGTGTTGTGTTGTGTTGCGTTGTGTTGTGTTGCATTGTGTTGTGTTGTGTTGTGTTGTGTTGAGTTGGGTTGCATGCTGTTAGGTAAACGGAAACTCTAAAATCATAACATTATTAATTGAAATGTAAAGTAAATACAAAACCTGAGAATATATTTGATTATATATTTTCCTTCAATGCACATGTGTGTGTGTTTCTCCTAGTGAGTTGTAACATTTCTGTGATGGTCTTCAAGGCTTTTTTGTATCATCTGTAAAACGATGTTCATCAGGATCTTCTTAAGTGGGATCTTCTGGAACACTCAACACAACCAGCCAGCAGGTCTAAGGTGATATCAGGACATCCCCAAACACACACACACACACACACACAGCCTGCAGACGCTGCTGCATGTCCATCTCCATCCATACACAGGGGAACAGCTCGTGTTGCTTTAAAGTGACTCTTCACACAGCAGAAGTTCTGCTGCAGCGACCTGGAGGCAGCAGAGGGAGCATCAGTGGATGGATGGAGGCTGCCGGGAGGACAGGAGGAAGGGCAGGGGTGGCTGGGGGGCAGTGCTGTTTCATCTTGATGGGCTCTGAGTGGTCCCCCCCTCGGTCACATATACACGTCTGACCCTGAAGCTTTCATCTCAGCTCAGAGCCAGAATTGGAGCGCCGCTGGAGGAGGATGGACCGCCAAGAACAAGTCGGATGACCAGCTGGCACGAGGGGGCGGAAGTGGGAGGGTGTCACAGTGTAAACACAACTCAATCCTCTGAGGCCATGATGGGTTCTTCCCGAGGGAGGGGGGCGAGTGCAGCTCTGCTGTCAGGCGGCTGAAGCTGCACACAGGGCTTGATGTGGTTGTCTTTGGACGGAGAAGGACAGTAAAGCAGTGGTTCTGTTGATTGCTGAGGTTTTCTTGCAAATAAATAAACTCCATGTTTATATTCAGGCTTACCAACATCTAAATTTCCTGAACTCAAATAGATTTTTGGGGAAAACGAAGCATTCAAAAAAAGCTCACGTTCCTCAGACTATCAAAGTAAAGTCCCAAAGCGGGTTTTCTTTCCGCTGCACTGCACACACTGATGACCTGAAGCTGAATACGAGCTGTCAGACCAGTTTAAACTGGTCAGAGTAATGACAGATGATGAAGATGATGGTTAAGGATGAGGTTGTGTAATTACTCCAGCCTTGTTTCCTTCAGAGTGTGTCATGTTCATCAGAAAGTATAGAATGTCCAGTAGCAATTATCCACAAGCGTAATGAGGAAAAATTAGGAATAAACATTTATTCCCACTCAAATCAGTAAAATTTTACCAACAATATTTCCATTTGTTTTCTGTTAAATCCAAAACTTGAAAAGAAGGAAAAGAAAGTGATGGATGTTCATGAAATTTAAAATACACATCTTGAAAAGTGGTTTGTGTATTTTTTGTCTATAAAAACTGGTCACATTTTATTCCTTATTTATTTATTCCTTATTACTTTTCTGTTTCTTGTCTAAAATAATAAATGTCCGACAGTCGTCTTTCTTTTCATGTGTCAGCTGGTCTGAGGCTCTCGGTTCTGGTTACAGACTGATGGTCTTCCTCAGTCACATCTTCATCTTCATCTTCAGACTGAATCACAGAGTGGTTTCACCGCGTCTGACCGTCACACCATCTGCTCCTCTGCTGCCCTCCTCTGTTCCCATCATCCCTCAGTGTCATCCCTCACAACGGTCCAGGACGCTGATGTAAAGATGATCTGAGGAGATAAACGTCCAGCGGGTCTGGATGTGGATGACCTCCTCACCACATGTCTCTGCTCATCACAGCCTGTAGTCCTCAGTCCTTCAACACGCTCCTGTCATCCCTCATGGACGTCTGCAGACAGGGGGCTGCCCTGAACTCATGACCATTAGATCAGATCAGATCAGATCAGATTAGATTATATTAGACATTAAATTAGACATTAGATTACATTAGATTAGATCAGATTAGATTAGATAATACATTATATTATATTATATTATATTATATTATATTATATTATATTATATTATATTATATTATATTATATTATATTATATTATATTATATTATATTATATTATATTATATTATATTATGTCAGATTAGATTATATCAGATTACATAAAATGATAGTGGAATAGATAAAATTAGATCACATTAGATTAGATTACATATTAGATATTAGATTAGATAGAATGAGATTAGATTACATTAAAGTAGAGTAGAGTACATTAGATTAGATTAGATTAGATTAGATTAGATTAGATTAGATTAGATTGGATTAGATTAGATTAGATGAGATTAGATTACATTAGAATTGAATAGAATAGAATAGAATAGAATAGAATAGAATAGAATAGAATAGAATAGAATAGAATAGATATTAAATTAGATATTACATTACATTGGATATTAGATTAAATTGGATTAGATTAGATGACACTGGATTAGATTAGATTAGATAGATAGATAGATAGATAGATAGATAGATAGATAGATAGATAGATAGATAGATAGATAGATAGATAGATAGATAGATAGATAGATAGACAGACAGACAGACAGACAGACAGACAGACAGACAGACAGACAGACAGACAGACAGACAGACAGACAGACAGACAGACAGACAGACAGACAGACAGACAGACAGACAGACAGATAGATAGATAGATAGATAGATGCTGCTAAAGGCTAAAGTGTGTATTAACCACTATCACACACACACACACACACACACACACACACACACACACATAACAATAGTGTGTAACAGGTTCGTGTTCTCAGTAAACACTCGTTTACTCCTCAGCTCCTCTGATCCATCCACCATTATCCCCACTAATACCAATAATCAATCAGGCTGGCATTAAAGCAGCGACGGGTCCTGGTGTGTGTTATTAGCCCGCTGGTGACTGGATGCTAACTGGGCCAGCAGGCAGCTCTCTGGTTTCAGATTGATTCTACTGCATGTTTGTGAGGATTAGAGCCAGTAGCCAGACAGTCTAGACTGGTCTCCAGTTACACTGGATGTACAATGACTGGGACGCAGACAGGGGACACCATGCACAATATGCTGAGTGGGTGAGGCGGGGAGAGGTGTGTGGGGTGTGTCTGTAGTGTGTGTGTGCTATAAAGCTATACTGTAGATGTGTGTGTGTGTGTGTGATCCATTGCACAGATGTATCGCTGCATTTTGTAGTAAATATTTCTGTTGATTATTTAAACGAACCAGTAAAAGAAGACACACACAGATTACACAGACAGATTATGTTGAAATTGTTGTTCGGACCAATCAGAATGGATCTCTGGTGGAACTGCGACACGTTTTTTCTTCATTATCTACAGTTTAGTGCAGATCCAGATTAAAGTCCACGGGTTTTAAGGCTGATCCAGCAGCGTTCTGTTGCGATGACAGTCGGATTTAATCTGGATGAGATTTAATTCTGTTAATAGAGTCTTGGTGGAAGTTTATATTCTACTGACTGTTCCTCTGCTTTAATACAGCTTTAATCATATTTCTACACATCCTTCAGCAGACAGACAGTATTGTGTATTTCCTATTTACTGTCAGTCATCAGATGAAGCCTGTTCCTCCTGGACCACCGGGGGTTTCCTTACAGTAATCATCTTAATGGGAAACAGGGCGGGGGGGAGGTGGGGGGCTCCTGATCTCTACCACTCACAGATTGAAGCACCTCCACCTCCGACTTCCCTCCATCATTTCTCTCTTCAGCGGAGGGAAAGATCTCCTCTGTAAGCCCCTGATTGAGTCTCATTGTTCTGCTGCACTTTGAACTCCGAGCAGGAGTGGATGACACCCGACCCCCCTCCCCCCCCCAGTCTGGCTCTGGTGAGGACTGTGAGCCTCAGGTCCAGGAATAAAAGGAGGAGGCTTAGAGAAAGGAGGAGGCTTAAAGCATCAGGACCCCTGACACCCAAAACACGCTAACAGAGATGTACCTGTGTGGCCTGAGCAGGGTAACACACACACACACACACACATCACATGTTTACATGTGCATCCAGAACACAACCCCCCCTTTCAGACCACCGGGCCGGCTCCACCTGTCCGTCCTCCCGGGTACGTTTTCCAGACATAATCCCACTTCAGGGGTGTTTCCTTACCTGACTGCGAGGTGCATGTCTGGGCGGGGACGTTTCTGAAATGTGGTTTTATATCGTTTACATGAGCTAATGGTTTGATTACAGGTTTAGAGGACACATTAAATAGAGTTACAGTATATAAAAATGGGTGAAATGAAATTCCTAAAATCCTTCCGTTTATCCATATTTACAGTCACATGACCCACCCTTCCATCCAAGAAAAAAAAAAACAACTTCAAAGGAAATAAAAGCTAATACTGAAATAAAATATTGTGACACTTCAAGAAACAAACATCAAATCTATTTTTGTTTCTAATCTAATATCTAATCTAATATCTAATCTAATATCTAATCTATTCTAATATAATATAATATAATATAATATAATATAATATAATATAATATAATATAATATAATATAATATAATATAATATAATATTATATTATATTATATTATATTATATTATATTATATAATATTATATAATATTATATAATATTATATATATTTAATCTAACCTAATCTAATCTAACATCTAATCTAACCTAATCTGATCTGATCAGATCTGATCTTATCTATTCTAATCTAATTTTATCTAATATAATATAATCCAATCTGCTGTTTTTGTCTGATCAATAAGAAACCTCCAATCAGCCTGGTGGGTTCAGTTCAAAACTCTCCAGCTCGTTTTGGGTTTTTAAGCCCTTTAGTTTGACTTATAGGCAGCATAAAAACCTGCAACAAACAACACACAGAAAGTGAACATTGTTTAGCAGCTAATACCTGTAATACCTGTAGTTGAAACCACCGTTTAAGCTGCCACTCAGTTGAATGGGATGCATCTTTGCTAAAATAAAACACTGGGAATCACTCGCCTGGCGGGTTTCGCTGGGCGTGTCATCAGTTGTGAGGCCTCAGGATGTCTTGAGGATCAATGAGCTGACAGGTCACGACTCATGTGGCATCAGGGCGAAGCCAGGCGGAGACGATGTGCTTTGTGAACTTCTCCTTTACCCACAGGGTCGGTTTATTTTTACTCACAGATCCCTAAAAAGCAAAGTTTCATACCAGTTTTTCCTCCTTTTTTGTGTGTGAGTGTCGTCTGTCTGTGTTTTCATCATGTGATGTTTCCGTGGTTACAGATCGTAACAGACAAACAAAACATGGACTCGTAATCTGTTGTCATTAGCTGCTCACATATCACAGTAATGGATGAAACAATGAGAGACGAGCAGCAGAGATCCTGCTTCAACTAATCCATATCTAATTTATATCTAATCTATATCTAATCTACTGTATATCTAATCTATATCCAATCTATATCTTCATATCACACTGAAGCCCCTGGCTAATTTAATATCCTCATCTGTCAAGTTCAATCATCTACCTTCGTCATAACAGCAGCTTGTTGGCTGACAGAAAGGGTTAAATGCGGTAATGTAAACATAATCTCACTTGAGGAGTAATAGGTTTTCCTCCAACACCACAATATGAACTAATGAGCACTTTCTAGTTTAAACGTATGACATTTTAATGAATGTGTAGTTGCAGTGAAGCCACATGAAGGAGCTGGGCCCTGCAGAACGCCTCCAGCAGCGTCAGCTACCAATTCAGTCCGGGTTCACTCCCGTCTGGTGGGATTATTATGCTCTCATTGGATTAATGCACAACACAGAAGAAGAAAGTGGTGATGACATGTGTTTGTTTTGACAGGTCCAGCTCAGCTAATACTGGTAAATATTTACAGGAACCGATGAGGTCATGTTGGGATGTTTTCTGGTGGTTTGTGTTCAGGACGTCATATGGAAGCAGAGCTCATCTTTTCAGCTCTTTCTTTTATTTTGGCGGGAAGTTGACATGAGATTTAATGGGTGTCCTCTCAATGCGCCTGAAGATAAAGTGACCTGACTGAATCTGGCTAAAGTCTGACTTCTGTTTGATGATTATATCACATTACTTTATATCAAACCTGCTTCCTCTATTTCTGATGACTGTGATCCCAGAGAGGAAGAAAACAGGAGAGGTTGAACTACACTTCCTGTTTGAGTTTATGCTTTTTATTATGTTCAGCATGTATGAAATACTAACCTGATAATACTGCCAGTCTTTTATAATCTAAGTCCAAAGTATAATTATCATTATAATTAAATATAATTATACTTATAATCAGAATTTATTATTATTACTATAATAATAATAATAATTATTATTATTATTATTATTGTCATTATTATTATTATTATTACTACTATTAATTGTTGTAATTATATATATAACATATAATTACAACAATTAATATATAATCATTATTATTATTCTCATTATTTATTTATTATTTTTGTTGGTGTTGTTGTTTTTAATACTATTATTTTTCCTTTTAATAATATTATTAGCATTGTTGTTATGATTATTATTATCATTATTATTATTATCATCGCCATCATCTAACTGTTATATAAATCTGATAGCTCGCTGCGATGCCAACACGGTTGCCAGGGACGACAGTGAGCCACACATTATCTGCTCCACCCCATCTCGTACCTCCTGACCTCTGATGTTTCAGGAAATCCCCCGGCTGAGGATGATGACTTTGAAGGGCGTGGCGTCCCAGACTGGCCTCAGCAAAATCAAGGAAGAAAAATTCAAAAAGTCTCTTTGTGTGAAAATTAAATCTCATATAAAAATTCTTCCAGACCAGGTCCTGTATGAGCAGCCCTGCTCTAAAATAACCCATGGTGCAGTTTTAATCCATCATTTATAGTTTTTATCCAATTCTCTCTAAGTGCTTCTGTGTCAGTGCATGTGATGGGGTGTGTAGGTGGAGGATTCCACCAACCTGCAGGAGATCTTTCCACCTGTAAACATGAAGAACAGTTTGTCACGGCTGTCAATTCTTCATGCAGTCGCTCCACACCCAGCTGAATACCTGGAATGAGCACACAGCCGGGGCCTGGAGAACACACACTCACCTCCCAGTGTTTGAAATGTGCAGGCTTCCACACGCATGGAAACACACACACACACACACACACACACACACACACACACACACACAAACAAATACAGGCATGGAAATGCACAAAGCACAATTTAAGCAAACAGAACCTGAGTCACAACCCAAAGCTCGCCCTGAGGTGGACCATCATCTCACCTCCACCCTTACCCTGAGTGGAGGTGCAGCTTCTGCCCACTCTGACATCACACACTCTTTTTAGATTCGGTCATGTGAGGTTCTGACCCTCAGGTGAGCGGCGAACCCACCCCCCCACCCCTGCAGGTGTCTCCTCTGTTCTTCAGCCCTTCCTTTCTCCTCTCCCCCCTCCTGGCCTTACCTCCATGCCAGCCCTCCATGCTTTGATACCCTTCATTTAGCGTGTCAGCAGCGATGACACACACACACATTCATCCACCCATCAGCATTGTAAGAAGTGCTTTTCCAATCATGCAGGAACAAGCACGGCCGTTTTGCTTTCATTGAACATTTTATGCTTAATAAACCCTCCAGACATTTGACTGCTGGATGTTTGGGCTTTTTTCTAAAGGATCCTCACACAAAGCAGACGAGCGTAATTTGCTGCTGTGTTTTCTGTGAGCTCTCCTCCCGTCAGGGGTGAAGCCTCTTTTATCTCCGGGGGTGTCTTGTGTGGCTCTCATGTCTGGT
Source organism: Antennarius striatus (assembly GCF_040054535.1). Taxonomy (NCBI): domain Eukaryota; kingdom Metazoa; phylum Chordata; class Actinopteri; order Lophiiformes; family Antennariidae; genus Antennarius; species Antennarius striatus. The sequence continues at coordinate 19,587,466 of NC_090788.1, read as the reverse complement.
TCACAGCAAAGCCAAGCGACAAAGAGTGGCAGCGAGGTCGGCAGCAACGGCTCATACAAATCCTCCTCCATCTGACCCACAATCCTCTGGGGCTACGCGGTGAGCCGCCGTGAATCACCTTCGGCTTAATGATTTGCAGATATTCTGGGAGAAAGGCGCTGGAACCTCCAGGGCTGGAGTTTATCTCCTGGACCTGACCCTTTGATCCGGCCCTCAGATTAACCCCACAGACAATGAGATAGTGTGTGTGTGTGTGTGTGTGTGTGTGTGTGTGTGTGTGTGTGCGTGCGTGTGTGTGTGTGAGAAGTGACAAAGATCATGTGTGCATATACAGCTTGTGATAGTATGAGTATGTCTCAGGATAACCTCATCGTAACCCCGGGAAGGCCAATAAAAGTCGTTTACAGCACTGACGCGTCACCTGATCTCTTCCCGTCCAATCACAGACAGAGACATCGTCACACCTCCACATTTTTCTGATAACTGAACATTTCTGCAGGTTTTCAGGTTTTTTTGCCGTGTTGCTGCTGAATCTTTGATCTGTAAAATTACAGGTTTAGTTAGATAAGAGATTAATTAAATTTAAGAGGTTCTGTGTTCACAAATATTTAATGGATCTGCAGAAATTATCCTAAATGCATGTCAGTGCATTTTTAAAACCACTGCACCTCAGTAGATCTACTCTGAAGCAATGTTAATAATAATCACTCATGTTGAACATTTTACACCTTCATGTGAAGCTGTGCTCAGGTATCATACATGTCAGTTCCATCTGTTAGATTTCTACTGAAACGGCTTAAAAATGTCCTGAAATCTGTCAGGAAAATTAAAAAATATGCAGAAAACTTGATTATACTTGATGAAAATTGCAAAATAAAATAACCAAATTACAAACATATAATGGAAAACATCCACTTGAGTGACTTGTAATTCTTAGTTTCACCACTAGGGGCGCTACACATATCCAGAAGACTCGATAGGAAGGCAACCTCTTTTTCCAAATTAATGAATAAAAAATATTGCAAGAGATGATCAAAAATGGTGGAAACCAAGTTCTTTTAAAACATTCTGAAGACAAGTCTGTTCATCTTTTATGCTGAGTTACTACCCACTCTGGATTGTTTGCTGTCTCCATTGGTTTTCACTGATGACTCCACCCTAATGATTTATGTAGAACCAGAAACTATGAAAATGCTGGATGTTTGTTCAATTTCCATTCAAGATTATTAAAGGAAAGATATAATTTAGTCCCCTTCAGATTATTCCTGCAGCACCAAGGATGAACCTCCAATCTAGGACACTCAGCGCTTCACAAACACTCCAGTAGGCTTACCCTTAAAATACTATGACATGATCTGAGGAGCAGATTCCTATGAAGTTCACCATCTGACCAAATCTCACATCTCTGGTCCCAGTTCTAATAATGTTTAAAAGAGAATAAAAATCATTGAGTTTGATCCAGACATCAAGTCAGACTTTCAGGGTGTAAGGGAATAACTGTCGGTCTTGTTAAAATACCGCTGGTTACTCAAGACTGTTGTTGCAAAGACCTCTAGTGTTTAAAATCTATTCAAAAAGCTCCCACAAATTGAAAAGCAGCTGGGTGTCAAGAGAAAAGCATTTATTCACGACCACATGAAACCCATCCGTAGAGAAGGCTCTCCGTTTGCTACTGAAGCCGGGATTACGTCTAAATGGGACGGTCGTTAGCGTAAAAAGGTTAAGATAATTTCGGACACAGTTTCTCGTGTGAAAGCTCAGCCGTGCTGCCAGGTTAGTCTTAACCTATTAGCATTAAAGCAGTCGTTAAAGTTAACGGTTGTAAAGTTGATCTAAGAAGATCCAGCAGCTGTTTGTGGCCTTTTTACATCAAAACAAGAGAAAAGTTGATCTCAGAGAGAGAAATACTTTTACACTAAAAACACTCATTCTACATGTTTTAAAATCACGCTATTGAACTTCGGTTGGAAAACTGTTCCTATAAAGAGGCCCACCATGAGAAAATAGAAATTCTATTCTATTAGAAGGATAAATGATGAGTGATTGGAGTTTAAATATCAGAAAGAAAGAAAGATTGACTTTAAAACGTTTATTCACAAAAAACAAATCACAAGATAATCAAACTCAAAATCCAAATGAGATTCATGCAAAAAAGAATTCACATTCAAAATAGTAGTAAAAAAATATAGAAAACTAAACAAAATATAGATTAAATTAAACCAAGCAATGACTGAACACGAGTTTCTCACTCAACACGAAACATAAGAGAAATGAGACTTATCGTAAGAGTATCTACCGTATTTTCTGGACTATAAGCCGCTACTTTTTTCCAAGGTTTTGAACCATGAGGCTTATACAAAGGTGCAGCTATTGTGTGGATTTTTGTTCCACCACTAGGGGCGCTCTAACCAGAATTAGAATCAAAATAGACGAAAAAATCAATGCAAAGAAGAATAGCATACTTATTGCCCGTTGCGGCTTTTTTTTTTTTAAGTAGAGCGGATGCTGCTTGTATACAAATGCGCTCTATAGTCCAGAAAATACGGTAAATCATTCAATCTGAAATAGTTAGAATGGATTCTGATTCTTGCTTGACACATTCTTTTTTAAGTGGTTTCAGACGAGACTTCAACCTTTTTCTTCCTGAAATAAATAACGTTTTTTTTTAAATTTTTATAAAGCATGTATATTCACAAAAAGCAAATTACAAAACAATCACACTCATACAAAATCAAGAAAAAGAAAGAAAGAGAGAGAGAAAGAAATAAAGACAAGTCCTACGTCCACAGACCGATATTAAACTGTCGTTAGATGACTCATTTACATTCGTACGTATCTGGTTTGGACGCGGCTCTGAGTTTCCCTCCTGGAAGCCACATCATACCCGAGTTCCCGATACGCCCTCCCCACCACAAAATACGAACTGCTTCACCAACGGCCTCGTTCCCAACAAGAATTCCCTCTGCTGCCCAGAAGTGCACTCCAGTGTCTAGTATGGATGCTGATGGAAAACCACACAGGAAGGGTTGTTGGAGCCAAAAAGAACTTTCAGGACCATTGTTTTGTTTTGATTTAGATTTTTTTTTTTTTGGCTAAATTCTCTGTTTGGATAAAATAAAAAAAGAAACGATGATATATTGATGCTGTGGGATAGTGAACTCACTATGCAGAGGTTTTTCCGACATGAGGTCTCAGATTTAATATCGGTCTCTAACAATGTGTATTGTGTATTCTGGAGCTAACCACAATTACCCTCCAGAATCTTTAGAATCAATAGAAAAACAGCTGGATGACCCGATTAAACCTAGAACATTTTCCATCATTATTTCAGTTTCTTGTTATGTTGCTTGTTGATCTTTGACCTGTGCTCTTTAATCACATCGTGTGGTTGTGCTAGTTCTGCTAGTAGTCTTTAGCATCACCGGCTACACTGACGTTAAAATGGTGGATGAGTTTAGAGACAAACATCTCAGGACTCTGGGAACATTTCCTCTGGAAACAAATGAAAAGGATTCCAAATAACTGTGAAAAAGCAATTTGTTGAGTTTTAGCTAACAGGCAGCGGTCAAACCACAATTCTAAAAAAACATTTCCAGATCTACCACCACACCCAACGCACTGAACTCAGACGGCATCTGCTGCCGCCGGTCCATCCAGGCGACGGGTTCTTTCCAAGGCTTTCAGGAGAGTCTGCATGGAAACAAAACAGCAGCAATAAATGACCTACTTTCGTAGATCAAAGCTACTGCTTTGATCTATGAAAGTAGGTCAGAGCACTAGCTTTGATCTATGGTCTGAGATATTTTCTCTCCTCAGATATTTTTGCATATATCTCAGGAGCCGGATAAGATAGAAAGCCGTTATAATCAGGGAGGCAAGGGGATGAAAATGAGATCACAACGTTGACCTTGACAAACTAGGTCAAGTTCACATTTTCACTTCTATACCTTTTTAGGTACACTCTGAAACCTCATGGCAAATACAATGCACCAGTTACATGTTGGATCATTAGACACCCACAAGGTGTCAGCTTTGATGATGGCGAAAACACAAGTCTTTACAACACCTCCATAGTCTTGTTCAATCATCCAGTCAGGGGGCTGACATAGGTCGATAGGCTGGTCATCGGCCCCTCGGTCAAACGACCTGTAGGTTCCCCTAAAGCCCCTCACACTGCAGTGGGACATCTAGGATCACCACTTAATATTCTTAATCCCGGTGTGATGAACCAGTGGGGGACACCTCCCCACCCCATCCTCTCTCCTCCCTCCAATCAGGCCAGCAGTTATTCTTCACAGGCTGGTTGTGGTGACTGACAGCCGCGCTGGAGCTTCATTACAGCCCAGAAAAGGCTTTATCTCAACCCATATTCACCATTTCTCTCACTGGAGCGGTGCTGGTGGCTGGTGTGTAGAGGGGGGGGGGGCAGAGAGCAGGAAGGGAGGGAAAAGCTCCCCAGATGAAAATCCTAAATCAGCATGGCCTGCCGCTGCAGCTGAAGCCTAGGCAGGGATTGCATTTAATTTATTCTCCTAAGCCAGGGAATCAGGCCATCAAAAGGAACCGAGCGATCAGGTTTCCTGCATTAAATGGCCCAACAGCGTGATGTGGCCAATCTCAGATCTGACTTAACCCTTTCGAGGTGGCAGGAGCGTTGGCGGCGGCGGCCTGCCTTCTGGCTCGTCTCCTGAGGCTGAGGCTCAGAGTCTTTCAGGCTCGGTGAGGCGACAGACGGATGGGTGACACTCCGTCCCGGGGTTCGGTAGACCCAAATCCTTCTTTAGCCATGTTTAATGGTTGTGAATCAGAGGATTAAGAAAAACAAGCCGATGGCAGAATGTAAGAATCCTGCCTAGCTAGTGACCTCTGGAGATGCCAGCGTTCACACGGCTTTACTGTAGTGCCAGCCTCCAGGAGCAGAGCAGCGGTTAGCGATAGCTAGGTGAACCATCCAAACCACAGTGAGTTCACAACACCCACTTTAATTATAACCACATCCAACTTATCATCTGCAGTTGTAGAAAACACAAACGTAAAAGCTGTCATGTTGAACCAAAGTCTGGCTTTTATGAATCCTCCAAACAGACGGTCTTGACTGTCGGCTTGAGTCTGACGTCGACTCCACAGACGGAAAGTCACGCCTTCATGGATCGTCAGTTTATGCTGGCTTTGTCTTTTAAATCACAACCACATGCCGTCCTGTCTAAATAAATATGTAAACCCAAAACCGTTCCCTCAACCAAAGAGTAGAGGCCTGTGTGCAGATAGGCAACCATAAAATAACTCTACAACAGCTGAATACTTCCCACTGATATCACAAATAACAACAAGAACAACAACAAAAATAATGATAATGATAATGATAATAAAAATAATAATAATAATAATGATGATAATAATAATAATAATAATAATGATAATATGAATTTAAAAAAAATTATAATAACAACAATATTAATAATAATAATTATTATTATTATACTAATAATATAATATTTTATAATAATATTAATTATTAGTAGTAGTATTATTGTACTAATATATAATATAATATTATAATTATAATAATAATAAGAATAGTAATAATAACAATAACAATAACAATAATAATAATAATAATAATAATAATAATAATAATAATAATAATAATAATAATAATTATAATAAATTACATTATTATTAAAAATCAGTAACTTGAAAATAGTGACTTTTAAAGGCCTTTTGAGAAAGTTTGACATTGAAATATCAAATCTAAATAATTTAAATTCTCCTGAGACCTTCTCATGACGTGAGACAGGCTGGTAGTTGCCCATCTTCTGGTGGGGTGCGTTCCTTTTTCGGTAAGGGGGTGATTGCTGGAGGCCCACACAAAATGCTGCAGCTCTGGGTTTGATGGGTTTGGACTCGCCTCTGAGTTCACATCATCAAGTGTGGAGGGAAACGTGAGGAGGTGAGGAAACGTTTGAGGCTCAGCAGGTCCTCTGTGCTGAGCCTCAAACGTGACCTGGGCTGTCCACGTTACGCCAACCGTATGAAATGTCTCATTTTAGCCTGGAATCTTCTCTCAGGATGCCAGTTTAGGTCACATGAGGTCAAAACCAACATTTTTTTGCCTATGTGTAAATCCATGTCTTAAGTTCTTGGAAATTATCAAGTCCTCCTTGCGACTTGCTCCTGGACCACATGAAGGCCGTCTGTGACCAGAAACAACCAACGATTACTGTTTAACGGTCGCTGCGAAGCACAAAACACCAACCACGCTCAGAAATAAACTTCACACAGACTTTCTTTTCCTGCTCCACTTGAATGCCGGTTCCACCGCAGCGGCTTCAGGGTTTTCATTAGCGTGTGCTAACACCAGGAGACGTCTGCCGCGCCGGTCTCCAAAGGGAGGTCCAAGGACCCTCAGCGGTCACTGCAGAGGTGGAGGAAGACGGGGCCGCGTCCCAATTCCACACAAGATGTTTACAGCATGGAGACGATGACAAAACATTCAGGAAGACTTTTTTTTACTTTTAGCTGACTCAGTTTTCTCAAGCACAACCGAAAATAGATGAAATGAGGAGCTGCATGTCCATCTGGAGAACTTCTCAAGGTCAGCACCAAAATAAAAATAAATAAAAAAAATACCAATGATATACATTCTGTTTACTTTTATGAATGAAGACATTCATTTGTTGTATTTTGTTTGTAAAAAAACTAAAAAAAATTTAAAAAAACACACAAAAAAAACATGGATGAAATCAGGGTGTGATTTGTCAAAAACAAAACAGAAAAATCAGAAAAATAACCAATCAACACTTTTCAGGTTAATGGTAGGACAGTTTAATATTCATATTTAATACAAATTTAAAAATGCATGAAGCATTTAATTTTCTGCGCCGACCACGATGTGGAAGATGAAGGTGATGAAGATGGTCCTAATTAGGTTTCAGGACCATAGATGCATGAAAATTTAGCCTAATGCTAACAGTCTGTAAAACATACCATTAACAAATCTCTGACTGAGTGAACAGTTTTTCTCTGATGTCACTTCCTGTGGTCTTTCCTTGTGTTTTTTCTCCTTCTTTTCTCTACATCTCTGTGAACCTCAGAGCAGGAAACGAACCCACAATGCATTTCTGTTCACCAATATGGAGACTGAAGACAACTCAGGTCAGGTTGAAAGTTAGAGCGGTCATGTAGACGATAGACTACCTGTCAGAAAACTGTCACTACCTGCTGTTAGTTCATATTTTATTAATTATTGACCCCCCCCCCATCTCCCATTATGCCGTTCCTCTCAGTGGAGCAGCTCCTCAGCAGGATGAGCAGCTCCTTACCCTTCATCTCCTTGATCCTCCCCCACTGTTTGCTTTACTTTAATTTCTGTTTTTTCTCCCCCTCCCCTGGTAATTTTTTCGTGCGAAGAATAAAATTTCATCTGCGGGGCTCTGGGAAAGGCGGCCCTTGGATTGGCCCTCACCCGTACAGATGCTTTGAATTTACGGGGCTTTTCTGCCTCTGAGGAGAAGAATGGAAGGATGGAGGCATGGATGGAGTGGTGGGAGGGGCTGATGTTGGGGGGTGGGGGTTGAAACCTGGCTGTATTTCCTAGGGATTAGGCTTCAGATGGGCGCCCTCAGAGGGGGTCTCAGGTCCCGGCCTCCCTGGATGGCTGGGAAACTGACCCCCATCTGACTCTCTGGTGGTTTGTGACCCGACAGCATGGAACTGTGGGACAGGACCGAGGTCTGGGCCCCCGCCAATGAGATGACTGAACCGGGTACAGTTTAGCTTCACACAGCAGAATGCCCCCCCACCCAATAAAAGCAATCGTTCCGATGGAAAATAATGACGTCATTGGGAATGAGAGGTGGGAATGTTCAGGAGGTGAAGCCAGGTTTCTCATCGCGGATTTTTAGTAGTCATGTGATACCGTACTCGCATTCTATTGGCTAACGGCAACCGGAAGTGCGCTCCATTACGTGAGTATCGGACTTCTGTGAGACACAAAAGTGTTTTAAACAGTCTATCAGAGTGTCAGAAAAGGTAATACAGATAGAAGGTGGTTTAATATCAGTATGGGGGGGTTCACAAACGTTTAAATTACCGTAAATAATAAGATAAGTAGTTTGTCGTTCTATCGCTGAATCCATTGATCACCTGTGGTTTCTGGAACGCATTAACCGAAGAAGAAGCAGGGCGTACTGTATTTAACATTAAATAAATTTATGCTATAACACAACAAGCAAACATTATTTTTGGTGCGACTGTAATGTTTGTAACTCGAATAAGTAATAAATTCAGTTATTTAACATTAAGTAGTAGTTACATTTATTATGTGTCCTTTATTTATTTGTCCTCCTGGTGAAAAACACACAACAGAGCAGCTACAGAATTCAAGAACCGACTAGAACAGAGTCAAACTAGCCCGACTTTTCACCTGAGCAGGTTCAATTGTACTTTTATTTAAACTCCAATCACAGTTTTATTTCCAAGGTTTTTTAATCTTGGTGATTTTTGGATGAAATTCAATCCCGTCTACAAACGTTATGTTGCCACCAAGTGGCCAAAAAATCTTGACTGCAGGTTTAAAGTCTGAAAAGATTTTAATGTTGTGAAACAAACTGAACAAAACACCTATAGTTGAAAAATCAACACTATTTTGAGAGAATTTAAATGAATTCTTACGAGAAGTTACACGTTGATATGTTCATGAATCAGGTCACAATTGTTTCTAATGTAATGTTAGCTAACTGAAAGTAATAAAAACCGCATTCACTCACACACAGGCTCTCAGTCAAATCAAGTAAATGTAGCGTGTCATCCTGCCGCCATTTGTTCTGCAGCATTTCAGATCATGTTCTCTTTAATACAGCAGGGACAGATTTATTATTACAGTCAAAACACACACATAAACACACAAGCACTTCCAACACACACACACACACACACACACACACACACACACACACACACACACACACACACACACACACTGCTGTGAAACCAAAACCATAGTGATTTCAAGAGGAACAGAAAAATGTTTTTTGAAGGCATTTTATTACCGGAGTGTGGACAGACCTTTAGCAGGCTCATCAAATGTCTCAATTCTTTAGAAAGCATTTTACGATTTTTTTTTTTTTCATAAGAAAGTTCGGCTTTGAAAAGTCCAAATGCAGCAGAACAGTCGGGTTCTTCTTTTTTACGGTTGTCAGTCCCAATTCTAATCCAACTCAAATCGACCAGCGCCTGCATGAAGAGGCCTGCAGCTGCACAGGAAATGGCTAGGCTGGAAAAGCCCTTTCCTGATTACATGGAGCCATCTAGTGGTGGATGACTGAACAGCAACCCAAACAACAGCCGTGTTTCTACAACCAGCAAAAAAATGACATTTGTTTTATGGCATAACAAAGACGAAACACGCAAAATAAAACACCCTCTAACATTTATGCTTGGCTTCCAGATCACTTGCGCCTTTAAGAATCAGTCTAAAAATTAAAATAGGAAATAAAAATCTCTTACAGTCAAATATTTTACTATAACGTTTCACAAATACGCCATCTATATTAACACTCACAGGAATACACAATATAATCCCATCAATGTCCTGCAAAAACCTCCAATCACCGCTGCTACCGTTTAAAGAGCTGATTTTGTTTTTGGGAACCAAAAAATATTATAAAGGATCTGTCTGACAGCAACTCCTTTTTTTCCAGTTGATTATTTTGTTTTCTTGTGGGGGGGTGGAATTCAAGGTTTCTGCAGCACACAAGGAAACTTTTCTTTTTTTGTGAACAAAGGTGAACACAGGAATCAGAAACACACAAAAAACGAACTAAAAGTCATTCCAAACTTTGAGTCTGCCAACAGCCCAAAAGAGGAAACTCAAGCTTTCTTTACGCATTTCGTTAAACAGGACTTTTAACAATAAATGTTCCAAAACTAACTGATACCAAAACACGGAACTGAAGGTGTCGTGTCTACGAGATCAACGGAAAGAGAATAGCTGTTCTGCTATTGTTCCTCTCTTTACATGCATTAACCCGTATAAATACTGGACTTCTCTGGAAGCCTGATTTTACTGAAGTGCAGCTATCGCTCATGAATAACATCTTCACTGTATATATCATGAAAATTAAATCTGCTCACTCGTAGAATCTGTTTTGAATGCGGCACTGTCTCTATTAAAAGACCAAAGGATGAGCAGTGCACTCTTACATTTAAGTAAGAAATTAAAAACAATATAAGAAAAATACAAACGTAATGCAAAATCAAGTTCCCGGCCAATAGAAAGATTCTTCTTCATATCAAACAAAGCACTACTAAACACCTTCTGGGTTCCCTGTAGGATAAACAACGGAGTAGGGCGAGAAGGAAACCATGGGGAACGCCAAGGATCTTAGCTGGTCTCCAGTTTGGCCATTTCCTGCACGTAGATGCCGATGCTCTCGCTGTCGAACAGCACGAAGTAGACGGTCTTGATGGTGGAAGACATGGTGGCCACGAAGTAGCTGGAGATGGCCTTCAGGATCAGCTGGGCCGCCGTCTGCTTCGGGAATCCGTTCCTGACAGGGAAGAAGTTTGAGTAGATGTTGTCAAACCACAGAGAGGACTAAAAGTTAGAGGTCAGAGCAGAATGTGGACGTTTTAAAGCATGGAATAATTCTGGAAAACGTGATCTGTATTATTTCTTTCATTCAGATTAACAGCAGCAGGACCCACCAATCACAGTCGTACAGGAAATACAGTCATACCCTGACTTGATTTGCTCGTAAATCAAATAAATGCTCCCCACTGAAATGAATTGAAATGTAATTAATCCCTTCAACCCCCCCCAAAGTACACCCAAATTTTTGGATTTGTATTTTTAAATAAGTCAAATGTGTTTAGAAACAACAAATGTTGTAACAAACATAATAAATGATCTTGATGATGATGCTGGTGGAGGTGGAGCCAATGGGACGAGTTCATTTGGTGCTTTTTTTGATCTCTTTAGTTGGTCATAAACTGTCGCTTTATCGATTAACTTTATGTACCTCGACCTCATTGCTGGACTTAAAACCTTTTTTTAAAATTTCATATTTAAACAATTTGATTTTCACCACACTTTCCTCACCATCTGTTGGTGATTCAGATTTTGGCTCAGCTCAGAAAACTCCTCAGTCTGTGCTGGAGACCGGACCGAAGTGTCTGAGACCTTACAAATGAAGGTTTCTCGTGTTTTTGAATTATTTCTAAACTGTTTTAATGAAGGAAGCAGAATCATGATTCTGCAATCATCGACACGAGGGGCCGCTGCTGGTGTCGGGGTTCTCACCTCCCGCTGCCGATGGAGGGGAAAGCCACCGACTTCAGCTTCTTCTCGTCGGCCAGAGCCAGGCAGTTCTTCACCGTCTTGTCCAGCATCTCCTCACACTTGTCTGAGCCCCAGCCTGGACTGTTACAGTGGATCACGTACTTAGCAGGCAGGCCGAAGCCGCCGGTCAACACCGCTGAGTGACGAAGAGGAGAGAGGAAGAAGAGTTAGTGACCATCATCAGGCTTAGATCAGTTAATATTAATGCATTCAGTCGTGGCGAGAGCAGCAGGACAATGAACTCGTTCCCCTGGATTCCTCACGTCACTGTTTACAACGAACCAGCTTCATCCACCAGGTTCTGTTAGAAGTCAGACCAGAGGTTGAGTCTGGAGGTCTGAGCTGCTAGAAAAGCACTTTGCCTGGTGGAAAATGTACGCAGCAAATCTCCCAGAGCTCTAAATGGTTTGGCCGGGGCGTTGTGGCAGGGTGGGCCGGAGAAATCACTTCTCCAGCTGGAGAGGAGAGTCAAAGGAGGAGGATGAGGAGACGAGAGGAGGGCAGCTGGAGGAGGAGGAGGGTAAAAGAGTCGTATCTGCAGCTGGAGACCGAGAGGCTGAGCCAAGAGCTCAGGTTTTATGAGCTAACGTGAGACTGGATCGCAGTCCGGAGTGACGATGAAGACAAACACCAGGATGAAGACGAGCTGCTTTCCAGATGGCACAGAGAAGGTGGACGGACTTCACACGGCGGGCTGAGAGCCGCTCGCGCTGCGTGTGAGCTCTGGAGGTGGTGAGGAAGATGGTAATTACAGGTCCCATAAAGTTCTTGTTTTATGGTTTGGAAGGGAACGGGGTGTGTGTGTGTGTGTGTGTGTGTGTGTGTGTGTGTGTGTGTGTGTGTGTGTGTGTGTGTGTGTGTGTGTGTGTGTGTGTGTGCGCATCTGGAGCTCAGCTGTCAACCGAACTGTCTGGGGTGTGAAGAGATTCTGTGGATGTTCAGTTAAATTAGCATCAGGCCAAAGGCGCCTGTTCTTCTCGTTCGGTCCCAAACGGAGCAATGCATTGTGGTCCAACCTCCTGTCCCATGTGTGTTTGAGGCTCTCAGCCAATCAGAACTTTCCTACCTTGGACAGAACAGACAGACATCCAGCTTCCTTTACTGAACTAGTTCTGTCTTCTCCAGCAGCAGTAAACATACGATAGGGACTATTTTCAGCAGTGGATGAATATCTATTAGGTGATAACAGATAGCACAGCTCTGGATTGGTGTAGTTACCTCCAGCCACCTCCAGGGGGCCGTTCTTCTTCTTCAGCTCCTGCAGCGCTTCAGTGAACTCCTTCCCCCCCTTCTTCTCCAGAGCGCAACCTGAAACGGAGAGGGAAGTCTGGGGGGGTTATATCCTTTACAGAGGGGGACAGACAGGAAAGAGGAGAGGGGGGTGTCATGCAGACAGACAGACGGGCATGCAGGCAGACAGACAGACAGACAGACAGGCAGACACCGATGCTGTGCATCATCTCAGCTGGCTTCTCTCTGAATCTCTGCTGCTTCCTTTATGAGACCAGGAAGAGTAAAACTAAATAAAATTAAGAAAATCAAATGTTTGGTTGCTTCTTTACAAAGCGACTCAGCTGGAGTCGTTTAAATTAAGGAAATAAATGATTTGCCGGATATTTAATTCCACTCCCTAACTGCTCCACGTCCAACTAAACCGTGAGGAGGAGCAACATCCGACAGGAAGCTGAAGTCATGTGATGTTTTTGATGCTGCAAGAGGTGATTCTGCATCCGACGACTGCAGATTTAAACGGATTCACCCGGAGACAGAGAAAGAAGCCACAGCTGGAGGGGGAGGCGCTTCAAGCCGACCAGAGGGGTCAATGTCTTAAGAACAGGTTAGCGGTAGCATTAGCCTCCTGAAGAGAGATTATTGGACCCAACTGGTTACTGGACAGCCAATCAAGCAAGCAGACAAAAACATCATGAAGTTTTAGATGATTAACAATCCATTGATCTGCAGCACCAGTGGGCCGTTTGAGTGAAATCACTTCAGAGCAGCTGAGCTGACAGACGTCACATGACAGGAAGTCGATCAGCGCGGTGAACAGAGCGGCTACACACAGCAGCACAAAGCAGGACCCGACACACAGCTGCTGCGTACGACATTACGGGGGGGGGTCACACTTTGAGTAGCACGCTTCCTTCAGTGGGATTGGCTGATCTACGAGGGCCAATCGTGACAAAGCGTCGCATCCCGGCTGCAGGTCGCGACCTCATGATGGGAAAAATCAACTTACAAAGACGTGAACGTTGCTTCAGACAGGAAGCATTGACTGCAGTCAGGTGAAGGTCATGTGACTCAGGTCGGGGTTTGTGGCTGTAACCAGAGTGTCTCCATGGTTACGGAAGAAAGTAAACAAGAGGCATGTGATCTGTTGTCCCGCAGCAGAGAAAACAGGAAGTGGCTTCATAAACATGCTAATAGCTGAGGAGCCGGACTGTCAAATCCTGGTGGTTCTGAAGGGAGGGGGGAGGGGGGCAGCTCAGTTCGTTTCCATGGCAGCCGCACCTCAGCTGATCGAGGAGGGCGTGTCGTTTGACAAAACTGAACAGGACTGGTTTGACTTGTAGCTCCATGAGTCTCAAAGTAAATACTTCATGGGCTCATTACCATATTATGGGATGGATCAGGACGGGTGGTCAGAGTGGCAAAAAGTTTAACTTTAGCCAATCTGCGAAAAAGCAGAGAAATGTTTGCCTCCTTGCGTGAAATAGAGTCACATCAAATCAAATCCTGTCTTAGCATCCCTACTAATTCAGCCAAAGGCCTCCATTTTTCCCATAATCCTGTGCTGTAAGATAGAAAACTCTTAAGCTGGGGTCAGGAGAGGACCCTGAGACACCCGAGGAGGCAGCTATCCGTCAGCAGATTTATTTACTCTGCAAACAGACTCAAACGATTTTTAACGCGGACTTTGACTCCTGAGTCACTGAAATCAGACCAGAAAACGCTTAGTCAGCACGCTGTCCAATGTGGAAACGGTTTTGGCACATCACTGCTTTCATCAAACAGTCCAGGCTGCACATTTCAGGCCTCTCCAAGTTGATTTCCATCATGACGCCATTAGTGGTCCTTCAAACACAAAGGAGCAGGGATCTGGGTTGTGACAGAGAATTCTGGGTAATGAGAGGAAGGAAGCTGCTGTTCGTCCACAGGCTGCGGTGCAGAACAGACGGGACGGTTGTCCTCCGATGGGGGGGGGGGGGCGATGCTCCTTTACCTACTTCACCACCTGTATAGAAGGAGGAGCTGGTCGGATGGATGACAGCGTCGCTCTCCACGATGGAGATGTCGGCTTGGACAACTTGCAACTACAGATGACAACAAACAACAAACAAACAAACAAACAGGCAGACAACACGGTGGTGAAAACACAGTGAATGATGGGAAAACAACCGGGAGGAAAAGAGCATCGAACAGAAGAGCGAACAGGAGTGAGTGTGTGCTCCTTCACGGCTGATGACATCATAGGAAACAGGAAGTAACTTGTGTGACGGAAGCACCGTCAGCCAGATTTCCAAAAAACACCGGTTATTATTTCTCAAGTAAAAACGGGATTTTTTAAAAAGCCAATTCCTGTATTTTGTAATCTGGGATGGTTCCTTTCTTTTTACCGACTGTCCTGAAACAGACGGATCTTCATGAAGGTCCGTTCGCCGTCTGAAGGGAGGCGACACAGAATGGAAAAACATTGGACACCGCGGGGGGGGGGGAGCCGGCATGAGGTTTGGTGAAATCCCTGAATGTGTCGCTGGGAATTGTTTTGTGAATTCATACGCAGCACAAAAACGTCCAGGAGGGGTCAGAGGTCATTCAGTCACTCAGTTTGAACCGTTTGAGGTCCATCGTTTCACCGACGGATGACGGCTCCGTCTGGACATGTCTATCAGGGGGCCTCAAACGTCACGCGTTTCATCATAGGTCAAATTGTAAATACAGAAATGTGACGTTTTATTTCCAGGAGATAAAATATTCCGTTGTGTTTGAGCTGGTTTGTATTGATTACAGTATTTTCCGCACCATAAGGCGCACCTAAAGCCTTCAATTCCCTCAATTTCTTATAAAACAATGTGCCTTATAAATGAAAAACGTTTTAAAAACTTCTCAGATGCATTTTATAATCCAGTGCATTTAATAATCCAGTCCGAATTATGTATGATTTTTTTTTAAATAGGCCATTAATTGAAGGTGCGCTTTATAATCCAGTGCGCCTTATAGTGCAGAAAATACTGTAATCAGTGTCTGTCCTAAATGACAGCATGAAGGAGCAAAGAGGAGGATGCTGGGCTCTCCGGGTACGTCTCCACGGCAACCGGATTCAAATGCTGCGTAAACATCGCGGCAACAGTTTTAACTGGTTGACTGAATGGCCTGATCGATGATCCGATCGATTGATCTGATCAGTGATCTGATGACCGGCTCTCAGCTGTGTGAAGCTGAACATTCAGGGATTTTAAACGCCATACCTCGCTGGGACCAGAGGGTACAGGGGGGTGGGGGGTTGTTGGAGAGGAGGGGGCTCACCTAGATCATCTTTAAGTTCAAGCTCAGCATTGGTGGGGTTGATGACCCCCTCCACGTCAAAGCCAGCCAAGTTACTGACCTCGCTGTGGATGAGGTTGAGCTGCGGATGGAGGGGGGGGGGGCAGCGGGAGGAGACAGGTGGGGGCATGCCAAAGGGGGGGAGAGAGCGAGAGATAGAGGGGAGGAAGCAAAGCCGTTAAAACCACGCTCGTGTGGATACCTTGACTTTTTGATCCCTAGGGGCGAGTTAAAGGCTGCGTGGTTACCGTGGTGATGGAGGATGGAAGGATGAACAGTGGCCCACAGCACACACACACACACACACAGCAGGAGTGTACCAACCCCCACCCCATTATGCTTTCTCCTGCACCACCTTTTCAAGTTTCAACGCCAGAAACAGTCAAGTCAAAACATCAAGGTATCCCTCTAAAGGTCACGACCTTTCAAAGTAAAAGCCACTTCCTGTGTAACAGAAACCACCACTTGTTCATCATCTGTTTCTCCATCAAAGATTAAACTGAAGAAAAACCATCTCAAATGAAGCAGTGGGGGTGGAAGCGATGGAGACGCAGCAGTGATGAAGAGTGAAACCGAATCCTGGCACAAAACAAACTTGTGATAATTACATCTGCTCACATCCAGCGTTCCTATTTGTGGGCTCATTAACTTGATCAGTGGGGGGTAAATTACATCTATCTGATGAAACATCATCAGTGATTCCTGCAGCTGCTGAACCGAAGCAGACACTCCGCCGATGAAGAGGACGTTCGACGGACTCCTGTCGCTGCTGACGGTCCGGGAAGAATGAGTGAATGTGTGTTTAAACAGCCAATCACAGCTCACCATTTGATTTTAACATACAGTAATCCCTCGTTTATTCGCACTTCAAGATCAACGGCTTCACCACATCACGGATTTTTAGTAGGTAGTCACGTGATACCATAAGCGCATGCTATTGGCTGACAGCATCCATGTATTAAAAAAAATATAAAAGTGCTTTAAACAGTCTATCAGAGTGTGGGTAAAGGTAATACAGATATAAGAAGGTTTAATATCAGTATGAGGAGGGTTCATAAATGTTTAAGTTACCGTAAATAATAGTTTGTCGCTATATCGCGGAATTCGTTATTTGCGTGTGGTTCCTGGAACGTATTAACTGTGAGTAACGAGGGATTACTGTATCTCCAGATCTGATGTTCTAACTACTGAATCAGGTTTACTAAACTAAACAAGTGGAGACGGGTGGGAACCTGCAGCCAATGAGAGCAAGAAGCACGAGAACAAATGATTCTGATCAAGCCAGGTTTGGTTAGTCAGCAGCAAATCGTGTTTTCGTGATGAAGCGTAGCATGCACAGCTGTTAGCAGCAGGTCACGTCTCTCTGATGAAAACGTATGGAGAATGTTCACGTTTGTGTTTAAACACTAACTCAGTCCATCGGACTGATGCGTGTTCTCTGACGGCCCCCCCAGTGACAGCAGGGTAACCATCAGGGTTTATCCGTCACATCCGCTCAAACATTAGATCCCCCGCTCAGGGAAGCAGCGCCGCCTCTCCTGCGTTCCTGCGTCAGCCACAACATCCCTGCCTTTAAGGGCTTCAGACGAGGATCTATTTTTAAAAGCGTCTGATCTTCAATCTCTAGACGCTTAATTATTACAACAAAACAGAGCTTTGATGAGTTTTGTCCAATTAGTGTCCATGTTTAGTTCAATGAGAACAGTTTTATGGTAACACAGCAAAAGGATGCACATGTGACTACTGTTGCTAAGCAAAGAGAGATGTGATAATCGCTAATCAATAACAGTTTTAAACCTGTAAAATAAAATAAAAAACACCTTATAATTAACATTCCAGCTCTTTATGTAACCTTGGAACGAAACAGGCAGCTGTTCAATAATGATCTGATTGAAAATTATTGATTAATTTGATGAGAGAATGAGTTGACTTTTATAAACACGTGTAGTTTTCAGGTTTGATGTGTTTCCTGCTGACCTTTTGACCCAGGAAGAGGCTCTTGGTGGAGAGGACGGTGAAGCTGTCCGGGGATCCATCTGTGGTGCTGTCCGCCGACGCCGCCTTGCTCACCTCGCCCCGTTTCTGTGGAGACACAGACGCTTCAGCGCCCAATCTGCAGGACGGCCCCGCCCTGACTCGTGTTTGACTCCTCCCCTAAACAAGGTGACGTGTAAACCCCTGAACACTGACATCCATCAATTTTTTTTTTCAGACAGAATAAACCGTTCCACGGTAAAAGTCATGTGATATCCTTCAGGAATCATCACACGCAACTGAAAACGTCTGATGACCATCTAGAGCACATGTGTCAAACTCATGGCCCGGGGGCCAAATGTGGCCCGCGAGAACAGAAAAGGTCAGAGTGTCTAAAAATAAAATAGGTCAAAAGTGTGCTTTGACAAAAAACGACATTTCCCACAACGCAGTAATTAAGAACATTTTAACTTTGAGAAAAATGTTTTGAACGAAGTTAATGTTCTAACTTGTGTTTGATGATATTTTTCTTTATTCTCTTGGATAGTTTGATCCTTGATTGATGGAGTTCTGTGGGTTTAATAACCTGACAAATATAACTGGATGCTAATATCAGTACAGTAATCCCTCGTTACTCGTGGTTAATGCGTTCCAAGACCACCTGTGAAAAACTAAATTTTGCGATATAGTGAGAAACTATTTATTTTATTATTATCAATAGCATGCCTGTACGGTGTCACGTGACTACCTACTAAAAATCCGTGGTGAGGTGAAGCCGTGCATCCTGAAGCGCGAATAAACGAGGGATTACTGTATTGATAAATCATGCGGTCTGTTCAATACCTTCCCCCTCCCTCCTGTCTTTTTGCCACTCATTTTCTTGGCTGCTGTTTTCTTGACTGGTTTGGGTTTCTTCTCTGGGGTGGGGGGTGCGAGAGCCTCCATCTTTCCCTTGGCGCCTCTCTTTTTAGCCAGCAGCTCCGGGTGGATGTTGGGCAGAACTCCGCCTGCTGCGATGGTCACACCTTTCAGCAGCTGAGACAGGAAGACAGATTAAAACAGGAAGTTTCTCCAGCGCTGCAATCTGTTACAGACGGAGCTGACATGTGATCACAAACGCGCCGCACAGGAAACAGAAATATTACCCCCTCTGACCTGGTTCAGCTCCTCGTCGTTGGCGATGGCCAGCAGGATGTGTCGCGGCGTGACGCGACCCTTCTTGTTGTCTCGCGCTGCGTTACCAGCCAGCTCCAGGATTTCAGCTGGAGGGGTGAAGAACACGTTCATTAGTGTGAGACGCACAGGAAATAGAAATATTACCCTCCCCCCCAATGTAGATCTCACCAGTGAGATACTCCAGAACAGCAGCCAGGTAGACAGGCGCCCCCACCCCGATGCGGTATTTGGGCAGGCCCCTTTTGATGTAGCGCAGCATGCGCCCCACGGGGAAGATGACCCCCGCCTTGGTGGACCGGGACGTCTTGGTGGATTTCTTCTTTCCTCCTCGGCTGGACATGGTGCTGAGACCACAACCGGTGTCAGGGACAACCTGGTAAAGATATTAATGCTGGTTCTAAACAAACAGTCAGCTGATGAGGGTTTACATCTCAAACATCCAGCCGTTATTTTACACTAACGCCGACAGCAGAACTGTTATTCCACATGAAACATGTCAGATATTTATTTATTCAGGATCTGACTCAGAAACCATTAAAATTCATCACTGCAGTTCGATTTTATCTCAAAACTACTGTTTTTTTATGAGACAGTAAAGATGTTACTGTGTGATCTCTTCTATACTGTCTAGAATTATATCTTATTGAATATTATTTATTTTATTAATCACGGATTTATTTATTTTACTTTGTTAGACTGTTTTTTTAATGGAATTTTATTTGATTATTTTTACCTCTTTAGTCCGGCCTCTAACTTTTTTTTAAAATTACTTTTAAATTACATCTTTTAACTCCACATCGATTAACTTCTCTCTGGTGTTTCCTAACTTCAAAGTGGAAAGTGTAAAATAGGATTTCCTCTGTTGTGACCTTGTCAGTGTTTTTAAATTAGTGTGTGTGGCGGTAAACTGTTTTTGTATTGTTTTTATGTAAAGCACCTTGAGCTACTCACTTTGCATGAAAAGTGCTTTATACATGAAGTTTGATACATAGATTATACACATCTATTCTATCCAGATTAGATTTTATTGAGTGGCAAATCTTTAGAAATAAAATGTTTTTCTTGCCCTTGTCCAGCAAAGTAAAGAATCCTTTCAAGACAGGTAGAAAATCATTGTCCCCGTTAGAGATCATTATTATTAGACTAATCTTTATTCCCTTCATTCAGCCCCCCAGAATGGATCTATTTCATTCAAACACAGCTTTAAGTTCTCTGTGTTCTGGTTTCCAGACTGGAATGAACCTGAGGCTGCATCACTGTGAGCATCTGGACGCGTTGGTGACTTCATATCATTTAATAACGTCTAATGTCGTCACTGGACTTGTTGTTATAACACACATGAATAGTCTGCACCAGTGGACTGGATCTACTTCACGCAGCGCCGGAGCTCCGGCGGCGTTACAGCCTTATGGAGCGGAGCTGCGACACGTCTCCCCCCCGGTCAGGTGTAGGTACAGCTGGGGGGGCATTCCCGCTCCAGGACAAGACACCGACAGCACGCCTCCCTCCGGCCACACTACCCGCACCCACGGCGGCTAAAGCGGGCTGTGTCCCTCCGCGTCCGGGAGCTGCTTCCTGGTGGAGACACCAGCGGAGCGGCGGAGGTAGCTTGGCCGAGCCTCCTGCCCTCCCCTCCCGGCCTGTCGGCTCCGGCAGCCCGCTCTCCGCGCTTGGCCTCCAATGCCGGAAAAACAACTCTGGAGCGACGCGACGAGCGGAGCCACGACGCGAAGCGACGGCGGTGGGACGGCGGCCGGGTACTTACGGACAGGACAGGCTGAGAGACGGCTCCGGTGTTCCGGTGACAAGCCTGGGCAGAGTCCCCGACTCCCACAATCCACAGCGCGCAGCGATATGAGCGCGAGCCAGCGCAACCTGCGGAACGCTGCGACTGGAGGACGATCTTTAACCCTTTACGGCCCGCCGGAGCGGCCGGTGTAAACACGGGGATAACGTGTTCAAATAACGAGTTTGAGCCGTCTGTCCGTGGGGTTACAGGCTAGAAACGGCACCCACGCACCAACAAAAACACGACGCCGCCATAACAACTCCACGTTTGTCCACATTGAGGAGACATGTATGTGTTTTTAGACAGGTGAGCTGTCTGGAGGCAGCAGTTTATTCCTCTTTAGAATAAATAAAACCACATTTTATAGCTGGGCAGCATGGTTAGCACTGTTGCCAAGGTGATGGTTTCAAAAACCAAGCCTTCCTGTGTTCCCCTGTGTCTGTGTGGGCTCTTCTCTGTGTTCTCCGGCTTCCTCCCACCTCCAAAAACATACAGCTAGGTGATTCAGTCACTTTAAATTGCCTGTAGGTGTGACTTTGAGCTGGCGATTTGTTCAGGGTGCACCCTGCCTCTGTCAGCTGTGAACATTAAAGAAGCATCTGAGAGCCTGATGCTGCTGATGGAAGTGTGCACCAGCTGGTGTTTCTTCCCCATCACCAGGTAGAAACAGTCCAGTTTGTTGTCTTCTTTGTCGGTTTCTGGCCTCTCTGCAGTTTCACTCCCTGACCAAGCTGAGGATGGATAGCTGTCACTTCAGCCAGGAGGGGCGAAGCGTGTTGGGATGTTTTAGGATGTTGGTAGTGCCATAGTGTCAAAACGGGAAGCTTTATTTCTGCCTGTCATTGCAACATGTTGTGAGTCACAAGGATGCTGGAGTCTGTTAAAGCGGAGTCTGGGTGAGAGGTGGGACCCTCGTCAGGTCATAAGGTCATCACAGGGCCGACAAAGAGAGTTGGAAGCCATTTGGCCCGGAGTGAACCTGTGTTAGAGATCCTGCAAACCCCAAACAGACTCCAGGTCAGTAGGCTATTTTTGTCCCTGGCGCTGCCTGAGCTGCTAACACCTCTGTTTGCCAACAGCCACAAGATGAGTGCTCAGACACAGGTGTTAGCACCGGCATTAACATGTTTGTTTTACTGCATCACAGTACGCCAGCCAACCACCATGAAACCTAAAAACAGAAGCAGCTGCATGTGATCGATCTATTATTGACTATATTATTTATACCTGACTTTCTACCCTCAGTGACCTGTCAGAGGAAAAACTCCTGGAAACGAGGATCAAACCATTTGATCAGTATCATGCTCTACCTCTGCCACACTGTCGAGAGATGAATAAAATAATTTATTAAGTTAGCTCTAGTGAAGCACTTCCTCATATGATGTATTTAAAGCCATCTTTATGATCTCATGAGTTCTTTAATGTGAAGAATGTTTTTCTTGTTAGATTCTGACTATTGAGGCTCTGCACCAATCCAAAAAATGAAACCTGTGTGTGTGTGTGTGTGTGTGTGTGTGTGTGTGCGTGCGTGCGTGTGTGTGTGCGTGCGTGCGTGCGTGTGTTTGTAAATACATGCTTAGCATGCTGGTGCAGTAACTATATCTTGACTCTAGGGGTCAGACATGAGCTGAACATTGGAGCACTACTTCCTGTCTGAGGCCCGGAGACAGCAGGTGATGAAGAGGAGCACCTGTACTGCTGATGACTTGATGACTGTTACTCCTGTAGGTTGCACATGTAGGGTTTAAATACTCTGAGGAGGTCACGTTTTGTTATTTTGTAAAGCTGGAGAAGTGTCAGTTCACCTCCCCATTTGGAGATTAATGAGTTCATAAAAATTAAAAATAAATGAAAATGAATCATTCTTGTTGTTTATACTACTGAGTAGTTAAACTTACACCACTGAAGAAAACAGATAAAACTTAATATTCTCAACCTTAAAAAAGATTTAATAAAAGGATATATAACTATGTCAAGTACACATTTTTCTCACTGTGTTGTAAGCTCAAAATGAAAGGTGACTGTTCTCCTTTGCTGGTTCATGTTTAACATTTTTCAAGTACTGTCATTAAAAAATACAAAAAAACTGCAAAAAATGTTTTAACTGTACTAAATTAATTGATTAAAAGTGAAAGAAAGTACAAGATTTAAAAAAAATGTTAAACTATTTTTTACATAGCTCTAATCCTTATCCAGACCTGTCTTTACATGAAATAAGATAAGATAAGATTTACTTTATTTATCCCAAACTGTGAAATTTAAATGTTTACTGTAATTTGATTCAATTAAAGTAACAGTTTAGGCAATAATTAAGAGGTAAGAAGAAGACCTCATTTGCCTTCATTCTTTTTCTTTGCACGTGTTTTACAGTTTACCCTCCACCACTGCAGTGTCAAACTAACTGATTGTGTTGGGCTGAGCCCTTAGACAGTGATAAATGATAGCAGAGCCACATGTGGTGGCAGGAACTGGTCTGGAGGTTATCAGGGTCAGGAAGCGTGGAGTGATAGCTGGAGGACACATTGAGGTGAAAGTTTGAATGTGTTTGTACCTTCAGGCATCAGTATTCCCAGTGTGTACAGCGCATGGATGTAGAGAGCGTCGTAAACATCACAGAGCAGCAGGCCGGTTTTGAGTTTAAACGTGTCCTGCTCTGGTGAAGAGACATTCTCACAGGGTGAGTTTAACCTCAGTGGACCAACTATAGTTAAGACCCCTCACCCCATGACATTTAGAGCAGGACAAGAAGGACAAACATACGATACCTCCAAAAGGTGTTCTATTGTTACTACCGTACTTTATTAATAATTTATCAGTGTATTTAAATATATTCATTCAGTAATAAATCCAAAATTTTATTTTTGGGAAATAAAGGACTAATGTAAACATCCTCAGTAATATCAACAAATCTTAGAAATAATTTACTACAACATATCAGATGCTGTGAGACACATTCCCTCATGACGATTAATAGGACACCATTCACTCATTTATTCATAGTCACACATAGTCCTGCTGGTGTAAACAGATAGAGCATTGACTACACACTTAAACATTATGACTTTTATGCTTCAAGCCTAGGGCAGTTTGATATACAGCAATTTATTTAGGCTTGCAAAAGACAAATGACATCTAAAACAAGAGATGTTGTGTTTTTTTATACATTTTGTAGCCTGAATAAATAAATAAATAAATAAATAAATAAATAAATAAATAAATAAATAAATAAATAAATTCTCCAGTAGTTTGACCACAGCGATACAAATATTGTGAAAGTAAAATCAATAAACAGCTTGTTTGAGTATCTTTACATTTCTTTACATTCTGCTTGGACGTAGAATGTAAATGACATGTGAGACTCGTTTCTGAAAATAAATGAATAAATACATACTCAATATTACTCATATTAAGCCATTATTTCCTCAACGTGCTGCCGACACGACTATAGACGGAGTTTCGCTCTGTAAACGATGACGACACACCTGCTCCTTCTCTGATTGGCTCGTCCTGTTACTATTGCCCTAACTCCAACCAATCACCATGAGATATGCCTTCACAGCAGTATATTTCCACGCTCTTTTTTCTAAAAAAAACAACTTTATTTCTAAATTAATGACCGTAAACGGAGCGTGTACAAACAACATATAACATCTACCAAGGTAACATACAAGAACATTACAAACTTTTATTGTTTTTTTAAAAAAAAGTTATGTGAACCACTTTGATTTTGGATATCCCAGTGATATTTGCTTATTATATTTACATTCATGAGTATAAATATTAAGTATAAAACTCATTTGAAAGGTATATAATAAAAAATATTCCTTGTTTGTTTCTAAAAAAGCAAAACACAAAACTTTTCCTTTTCGGAGGACGCAGAATTTCCGAAATGACGCAGAACACGTACAGTTTCACACAGCATATTTTTCACGTTCGTCGTCCTTTACTGCCATTTCCGTGTACAGTTTGATCACGTGGCCACCAACGAGCCAATCAGACGCGTCCCGTTGTTGTAAATAAACCGTTTGTTTGGCTCGTGCTTCAAGTCGTCCACGGTGACGGAGGCGGTGGAACCGAGCAGAGACGTGACGGAGGAGACACAGCGGGCGGTGAGTGACGTCTTCCCGGCTGATGCGGTCGGATCCGAGCCGCCTCTGGTGGAGGTGTTCGGGTTAAGTCTGAACTCCCTGGAGCGGTTTTCCCACCATGTTTGCCACAGGTCTCCGTGTTGGGTCATTGTTAGTGGACTGTCCTGTTAAAAACACTCTGGAATGGCGGGTTACTAATGAATAATTATCATTACTTTAAATATCAAAATGTTTGTGACTTTGGAAAATAAGTCTTATTAATGTCTGGTTAATGATTAGTTATTAAATCTGAAATTCGATCTTAATCTTTATACTAAAGAAAGAAGTATGTTTGTGATAAACAAAAAACACATGTGTATTTATTAACAGATTATCTCTTCTCGAGTTATGAAGCGTAAAAATTCTGTTTTATATTTCTAGTGAAAATTAGTGGTTGAGATGATTTCTGACAGAAAACGTCAAACCTGCGTGAGAGAGACGCTCAAACAGTCCAGGTTCTGGTCCTGGTCGTCCTCAGGTGGTCTGGTGGGTCAGATATCAAGGGGGCTCACTGGTCCAATGACAATAATAATAATAATAATAATGATAATGATGGTGATGGATGTAATAATAAAAAATTAATAATAATAATTGTAATATTATTATTATTATTATTATTATTATTATTATTATTATTATTATTATTATTAAGAAGAAGGAGAACAACAACAACAACAACAACAAACCTCGAATGTGAGCGTTAGCCTCAGAGCTAAATGTCCCAAAACATTTATTCACGCGTGGAGTTCAGGCTGTAGGTGAAGGTGGAGCAGCATCGTTGTTTACTGTTTATTTACTGTTTGTTTACTGTTTGTTTAGTGTGTGTTTAGCGTTTTGACTGAATAATTGTTTCCTGACTGAAGAGGTTCTATAATATTTGGGGGTTACATAAATTCATTCTTTTTATTCCCTAATCTCTCTGTCACACACACACACACACACACACATACACACACACACACACACACACACACACACACACACACACACACACACACACACACACACACACACACACACACACACACACACACACTGAGTGAAAGGCATTTTACTCTGAAGCAGTGTTTCTTGTTAAAGGAGGATCACCTCGTGGATTATCAACTAACTAACTAACTAACTAACTAACTAACTAACTAACTAACTAACTAACTAACTAACTAACTAACTAACTAACTAACAATTAAGTAAATAACTAAATAAATAAATCTTAATAAAACTCAACTGGTTCCTGCTGGAGGTTTACAGAGCATGTGGATGTTCGGGCTTCTATTACCTGCAGTGACAGCATTTATCCAGTGGGGGCGCTCCTGAGCAGAGAAATTAGTTTATTGGTGTGTTTCAAACGCTTGTCTTATCTTAGGAATCAGTCGTCCTGAAATGACATTTGAAATGTTCTATGAATTGCATGTGAAAAAAAATGGAAGTTTTAAAAAAAAAATTTTTGTAGAAGTGAGCTTTTGAATGCAAAGCGGAGGAAAACAACAGTTTTATATTTCTTTATTTGAAGCTGTGCAGGATTAGGCTACTTCTTTTTAATATCAGTCTTTTTGCGACAGTTTTGTCCATATGTATACATTCTGCTTTTAACTAATTGTTTGAATTTAGTTTTTGCTAAAATTCTGTTTTCTTTCCACTACTAAGAGTAAATATTTTAAGTGTAAGATGACGTCAGTGTGTGTGTCCTGCTCACAGGTTAGGGTGTGATTGTGTTTCTATCATTGTGATTGTGTTTCTACCACATGTTGCTTGATATCCTCCTTCATGCCAACACAATAACCCTGAATGAGATTTGTTCAGTGATGTCATGGCTTAATATCAGCTTTATGATTTTATTATTGGACTGTACAATAGTTGATTATGCCAGTCGTTCTTAAATGTGCTCATGAATAAAGTTGAACCTATCTGCAATACGAACAAAAAAACCCATCATTCTGTGTGTTGTTGTGTTTACAGGCATGAGGACAACTGACACAATCAGCAGCGTCACACAAGTAAGAACACAACAACTACACACACGATGACTGTAATTACCCAGACGCAACCCTGTGGCGTTGAAGCGCTACTCCTCTCTGATTGGCTGAAGGCGCGTCTTTAGTTTTGAATGCAGACAATGGATGACATTCGCTTTATAATTAGTTGAACTTCATGAAGAACTGGATGCTGTGGTTGTTCCTGACCACCACAGCACACGTCAGTGATAAACCAGAGCTTCATTCACACGTGTGTGGGGTTTTTTTTTCTTTGCTCTGCACAGTGGGGGTCCGGGGGCTCCGGGGGCCTCTGGGATTCTGTGAAGAAAGCAACGTTTGTCATCGGATCTGGAATCTTATTACTGGCAGCTTTTGGCAACTCGCTCACGTGGTAGGATTCCTCTGTACTAAAACACATCACACCTTACATCACACGCGTCAGAGCCCATCCAATCAGGACAGGGGGGTGTGGCCACTGATTCCAGGTCTGATAAGATAAGCAGATATATCTAATAATATAGAAGTTAGCTTTAAAGGTTTGGTTAAATGGATTCAATCCTTTGACACGGTTAGAAATGAAGTTTGAGTTGGTTTTAGAAAGACAATACGACTTTTAAAGAGAGATGCTAATTGTTATAAAACAATGGAGGGAATCCGCTCTCAGAGTCATTAATACTGATTAGAGTTCCCCAGAGACAAACTTCTAAACAAAGGGTTCTTGTTAACTTTTCTCCTCCAGGCATCTCCAGAGATTCTGGGGAGCTTCAGGGGATTTCTGGCAGAACCTGTGGACCAAACTGTATGTGGCGTTTGAGGGTCATGATGCTGCTTTGTTCTTCTTTGGTAAGAAATGTCAGCTGAGTCTCATTCTCTCGCCGTGATCTGTAGTTTCCTTAACGACAGCAACTTGGATGAGCAGCACTTTTTTGGCAGAAAGTCTTTACCATCGTCCCGCTCTGACTCTGGTTTGACCCACAGGGACGATGTTCTTCCCCACTCTGACCTTGTGGTTGTTGAATGGTCTGCTGCTGCTGGTGGACACCACCGGTAAACCCTCCTTCATCACCCGCTACCGCATCCAGGCAGACAAGAACAACCCGGTAGGTTCAGCTTTAAAAACACTGCAGTGCTGATTAATCAATTTATTTATGAGGGGCAGGAAAAATATGTTCAGTTCCTTTGTTCCATTGATTTCTCAAATGCGAACACAGGAAGAATGTATTTTCAAAACCTGGTGACTGCAAGTAAAAGAGGCTTTAGTTATTGAGTTACTACCTTTATCTATCATTACTAGTGGATACTATGTTGAGACAAATAATATATTTTGTTTATCAAAAAATAAGTATGAACGAGCAATGGGCGTGAGGGAGAAGGGAATATCTAGACGAGGGTCTCCAGGAGAGAGATTTTCATGGGTAAAACTGAATGTGGATTGGACCTATCAGATTGATCGATCAACCAGTTCATGTCTCTTTTAATCATCAAAATGAGGGAGTCTAAGAGTCCAGATTTGGGATGGAGAAGTTATGGTCATTCCATCTGAGAGCGTAAATAGAATTACCAGGTTTTCATATAATGTACCAGTGACAATAATGAAACGACCGCTTGGTCTGATTTTCCCGCTCAACATAACCACGCCCTTTTTTAGGTGAATTAGTGAGGCAAGGAATACCTCATAATGCTGCCATTAACGTCGCCTGTTTGCAGATGATTACAGTGGGGTTTTTTTACATGTTACAAACTGATGCATCATTAGGTAAAAACAACAAATAGCACCTGTCAATCAAAAGAACCTGTGTGTGAAGGTGAGTTTACGTTCAAGGACATGTGTGGGCCTCACTGCTGCTGATTAGACGTCCATCCGACCAAAGTCCT
This sequence comes from Antennarius striatus, assembly GCF_040054535.1. Lineage (NCBI taxonomy): Eukaryota > Metazoa > Chordata > Actinopteri > Lophiiformes > Antennariidae > Antennarius > Antennarius striatus. The sequence continues at coordinate 19,558,666 of NC_090788.1, read as the reverse complement.
CCTGCTGTGTTTGATTAACAGATGCTAGTGGAGACGAGACAGATAAACATCGCTGATAACCGCCTGGAAAATATGCATAAACACTCATATAGGTTCAAAAATATTATTTCTATTGTTGGGGTACATTGTTGGGGTACATGTATTCCAATCCTTAGATTGCTCTTATTATAATCCAGACATTTTGCTCAGGAGAAACCTTGAATAGACGGATTTATATTTGTTTGATTGACCTTTGTGGAGACAAGTATTATCAGAATGGATTCTACTTTGCCCCGTGCGACCTTAAGTTTATCACCTATAATCAGTGGATCAATGCTGAGTGCATAGAGGATTTCTGTGAAAAGAGATACTGAAGATGTGTCTGGGAGTAACCCTGAGTCAGTAAACAATCTGACTCAAGCTGGTGATGAGGAGCAGCAACACACCCCCAGCGATCGAGAGATCGCATCTATCTGAGATGATTTCCGCTGAGACGACACATGGAAGCATTAAACCACTTTATTTAGAGTGTCCCTGCCCACAGAACTTGTGGGCAGAGTTCAAAGTTCAAGTGTTTCCCCCCCAACACAGTGGTGCTGAAGGACAAAGTCTGCAGTCCATCTCTTCTTCATTCTGGTACATGAGTACTGTAATTCAAAAACAAATGTGTTGTAATTGTGCAAAGGTTGTACAAAACTGTACAGACTGGAGATATTTATATGATCTTTATCATCTGATATTGACTGACCTCCATAAACTCTGATAAAAGGCCTCAGGTATCGCATCCATACATTTAAACACCAATATAATAATAGTTATTATTATTATGATTATTATTATTATATTATTATTATTATGACGATCATGCTGATTATTATTATTATTAATAATGTATTATTATTACTATTATTATGATTAATAATTTTGTATTATCATTAATTTCCCTTCAGGGATTAAAAGTGTATAAAATAAAAAACTTAAAATTAAATAATAGTTTAATGTTACATCTCAGTATGTCAGAGACGGTCCAGTGCTGGAGAACATTTCGCTTTGTTCTTCTTAGAACATACATGAAAAGTGATGCCAACTGACTGTAATGTTAGACCAATGAACACGTCTCTCTGACTCCGCCCCCCTCCTGCAGGTAGATCCGGTCAAGCTTCGCCAGGCGGTGAAGACTGTCGTCTTCAACCAGGTCTTCATCTCTGGGCCCATGGTGGTGGCGGCTTATTACCTGACGAGCCTGAGAGGGAACCCCTGTGACCCCAAGCTGCCCACCTTCCAGTGGGCTCTGATGGAGCTCGCTGCCTTCGCCGTCATTGAGGAAGTTCTGTTTTACTATTCACACAGGTCTGGATTATTTTACTGTTAAAGTCTAAGTAATCTCTTCAAAGTGGAGACAGACTCAGATCATTTCCAGCCCAGTGGTCAGAAACATTTACCCATATCAGAGTTGGATAAATACAGTAGATGTTAGCTTAGCCTTAGCTGTACAGTAAAACCAACAGTAGAACCTGCAGTAGAACCTCAAGATCCATGACTGAGTTCCAAATCAAGCATTTCTCCATTTAAAATAACTAAAATCATTTTTAGATCATTTAAAATCATTAAATTATTTAAATCATTCCAATTTCTCCATTTAAAATAACTAAAATATTTTTCAAATCATTTAAAATCATTTTGTTCCAGCCTTGTAAAAAAAACAAACCCCATAAAATATGATTTTTTTTTATCAACCCAGACAATTCTATTTATACATGTGTTTACATTTTAAAGACAAAGGTACATAGGACTTAAAAAATACAAACAATAAAGGAAAAGAAAATCCAAAAGAAGAAAACACAGATAAATAATTCAATAACTAGCCTAGCGCTGTGATTTAGCATGCTAATGCTAAAGCCTGTCAGAACTCCCAGCATGCTTCATGTCTTCATTCTGTCGTCTCTCTCAGGCTGTTCCATCATCCCAGCCTCTACAAGCGTTTCCACAAACAGCACCACGAGTGGACCGCCCCCATCGGTGTGGTCGCCACCTACGCTCACCCTCTGGAGCACATGGTGGGTGACCCTCCCCCACCCCCACCTCTCCATACATGTTCACAATGAACGAATGAATGATGTCTGTTGTTGCTCTCGCTGCAGTTGTCCAACATGCTGCCGGTGGCCATCGGACCCGTGATCCTGGGCTCCCACCTGACCACCACCACCCTCTGGTACTGCCTGGCTCTGTTCAGCACCACCGTCTCACACTGTGGGTACCACCTCCCCTTCCTGCCCTCCCCAGAGTTCCACGACTTTCACCACCTCAGGTGAGTCCGCCTGTCTGCTCCTCCAGCAGGAGGTGGGATGGAGTGATCAGTTCTGGTCCAGCATCAGCAGTCATGTGATGCTGGACCATGTACCATCTGAAAATGGATGGAAAAATCTTTGGTTTACATCATCTGTTATCTATATGTATTTAATAAAAATAGATTTAAAGTACTGCTCAGTGTTAAAACAAAACAATACACGGTATGCAGATAATTTGTAATGACTACCAACTAAAAAAAGTGAGTTTTGGGATTTTCTACGGCACGTGTGTCAAACTCAAGGCCCGGGGACCAAATGTGGCCCTCCACATCATTTTATGTGACCCGCAAAAATAAAAATGGTCAGCGTGTCTAAAAATAAATAGGTCAAGTGTGCTTTGAGCAAAAACTACATTTCCCACAATGCAGTTATTAGGCCCATCTTTGACAATTAATGTCCTAACTTGTGTTTGATTGTGTTTATTTTTTATTTTTTCATTGATAGTTTGATCCTTGATTGATGGAGTTCTGTGGGTTCAATAACCTGACAGATTAAAAGGATTTATGTTAGAACAGAGAAACATGTTTTCTGTGCAACTTTAATGTTTGTAACTTGAATAAGTAATAAATTCAGTAAATGTTAAATAAATGTAGTTATTTATTTAACATGACATTGAGTTACATTTATTAGTTGGCCCTTAGAGGACAGACATGCTGATGTGGCCCTCGGTGAAAATGAGTTTGACACCCCTGATCTACAGTCTCTATCGATCCTGTCCACATTAGCTTGTAGCGGTTAGCAATGATCATCTTACAGCAGGACGTGCATTAATCATCATTTCACTATTTTACTCCAGTGAACCTGTGAATGTAGGATTAACACCAAAGTCAACCAACCAAAGACACTACAGAGGGTTTAGATGTTACTCTGGTGATGGTAACCTTGGTAATAACAGTAAAACTCACAGATCCTTCCTGCCTCCAGGTTCAACCAGTGCTACGGCGTGTTGGGAATCCTGGATCGTCTCCACGGCACCGACACCAAATTCAGAGACACCAAGCAGTACGAGCGCCACACCCTGCTCACCAGCCTCACGCCTCTGACGGAGAGCATTCCTGATGCGCCGAAGAAGGGCCAGTGATCGTCTGTGACCTCTGACTTTTGACTTCCAGCATTCGCTGTGGAATACCTTGAGCTTTAATGCTCAGTTGATCTTAACGTTGATTGGTTTAATCCAGCCTGCTGATCACTTTCAAGACTGAAACGTTCCCGTCGGCACTTTGAGACTTTGAAATTTCAGCCGTTCTTCAGAACGGCGTCGCCTTCATCACTTTCATCCTGTTTCCTCTCATGTTATTGTTTACATGGCCTACGATTTGGTTTCATGATGAGCAACCAGGACATTTAGCGACCGCCAATAATGTAAACCTTGAACAATGGCGCGTCGGATCACGATGTTTTACATCATACGGTTCATAGGAAGTGGATGTCTGACGGCTAACGTCTCCACTGGTCTGTGTGATAAATTTCAAATATTTTATTTCATGTCATGAAAAAAAAAAAAAAAAAAAAAAAGCTCAGGGAGTCATCGTTTTGAGGTTTTTTTGACTGTTTTGTTTTTTTCTTTATTAAGGAAAAAGCATAATTACTACAAATTACAAATAACACTAATAGCGAATCACGTCAGCCTACAAAGCAGATATTATGAATATTAAATGTTATGATACAAGATCTCATTCAAGTATTTTACATTTTTCAATTTTATATATTTTTTTTGTTCCTTTTTTTCCCATTGTTTTCATCTTTTTTTCCTCGTGATAAGCCTAGGATATTGTAATGTAATGAACTATCTGTATGGTTCATATACAGTTATATCTTATTCATATGGCTTTATGGAATTTTTCTCCATTTTTTTTTTTTTTCAGTCTCAGACATCACAACCAGCCATAATCCTCGTTCGCGACTCGTCCGTCACTCCTCTGTCCGGAGTCCATGTAAAAACTGATGGGTGGAGGGCGTGGCGCCCCCTACAGTTCATTCAGACAGACAGCCGTTTCCATGTGGCCCACACCATGCTCACCCACTGAGAGGCTTCCACCTGTTTTTTGGGGGGGTGGGGGGTGGGGACAAGCGTCCACGTGTCCGATTTCCTCATCGCTCAGTGATGTCTGTAGTAAACACGAATGCATCAACTGCTGTGAAACTGATCCAGATCTCCCTGAAGATAAACTAACCAAACAAAACAGAAAAGAAAAAGAAAGGAAAAGTACAGCTTCGCTTTTGCATTTCTTGCATTTTTTATATGGTGAATTGATAGGAGGTGAAGAACAAATATTCACAGGACAGGATGGGAAGAACCACCTCCAGGCACCCAGCAGGACCAGAGGGGAACCAACAGAAACAAGGAGCAGAACGTTACAACGGTTTCCAAACTAACTTTATCCTTTTTTTTTTTTTTAAACTCGTATAACTGTGTTGTTTGGCTCAGAAGCAAAAACTGAAGTACAAAAATGGAAAAATTGACCATTCAACAAAGTGCCTGATACCCACGTTAAGACTTTTTAGGAACACCTGGGTGAATTTAAAACAAAAAACATCCAATTCTTTAGGTTTAACAATCGTGCTAAATTCTGTTTCACCGTCAAAAAAAAAACACCAGACTTGTGATATTTTAAGTGTCACAAACGCAAATTTCGTTTCAGTGGTGAATAAGTGTCACCGTTCCCTTTCCTGTTCTCGTGTTCCCCAATTTCTGAAATCCCGGAAAAAAGAAGAAAAAAAAACACCATGTGAAGAACAACAATGCGAGAAAACACCGCAGATTGAAATTAAAAAGCAATAAAAGATAATCATGAGATTAGAAAAAAAGAAAACACGTTAGAGTACATAACAAGTAAGGCAAATATATCTATAAACAAAAAAAAAAAAGCTGTTGTTTTTGTCTTCATCTGTTAAATTCACATTTACATGAGTGGAGGTCTGGAGCCTCTCTTCTGCTGGATTATCGTCAGGATTATCAGCTGGATGCAGGTTCGTGTCGCGTTTTGTTTTGCGGTGCTACATCTTGTACCTGATCGGTGTTCATGCCTGGAAACCTGTGCGTCTGTGTGTGTGTGTGTGTGTGTGGGGGGGGGGTGACGTGATGAGGCAGGTCGACGTCCTGGAGGTCCCCGTCAGCCAATCAGAAACCTCGCTGACGCCTCCAAACCCGGAGCACCTGCGACAGAGCTTCTTCCTCGTGACCATCGCTTTTTTTTCTTCAAGTAATGTGGATCGATGATTCCAGTCCTGATCACCGCTACTGTCAACGGATGGATGGATGGATGTCGAAGGATGGATGCAGCTTTTCAGACTGGGGGGGTGGGGGGGGGTCTGTTTTGTGGGCAGCCACCAGGTTGAGTCGCTTCAGCACGAAAAAGCACAACGAACAGGAAACAGGAAGCAGGACGGGACGCGTAACAAACCGGCGACACCTGGAAGACGAGTTCAGCGGGGAAGGAGGAAGGGGTGACGTTAGCACCACCTGGTGGCCACTTGTGGAAACGGCGCCCAGACTTTGCGAGTGACGTCAACGCTGTACAATCAACAGTAAGGAGGCGGGCGCGAGTTAGAAGCAGTAAAACCATTAAAATAAGGCAACTTTCAACGATCCTGTCCTTGATGGGGGTCGGGTTCAAGTCTCATTTGGTTCGTCATCATTCGTTTAGAAGCTCCGCCCCTCGGCTCGGAGATCCGCCCCTCAGCTCAGAGCACATCTGTGGATGGAAAGGTCCTCTCGGTTCAAAAACCACTTTGGTCCAGTTAGATGTAGGGGGCAGAATGGCACCCTCCCTGTGTGGGGAGGTGGGGGCTTTCAGATGCTCAGTGGTGGTGTTGATATTCCTCCATTCATCAATTAGAAATCTGAGATCTGGGTAAAGAGTCCGATGTCTTTCAGCCAGCAGGACAATGACGATCAAAAAAGGGGGCACCAGTGATGTTTCTTTTCCTTTTTTTTTTTTTTTGAGGAAGGGGGGGGTTCAATTCGAAAATAAAAAAAAATCAAAAATAAAAATGAATTCACTGAGCTCCAGCAAAGAGAAAAAAGGTCTGTTGTCACTTCTTTGCCTCCTCAAGACAAAAAGGCCATTTCCTGACAAACGTAAAGCTAATCAATAAGCCATATCGATTCCTTATCTCTTTATTTTGCAATCAAAAGTTTTTTTTACAGGGGAAAAAAAAAGATTCTCATGCTGAATGAACTGGGCCCCCTCCCCTCTCCGGTGGCGCTGAGAGAGAACCAGCGATTGGCTCACGTGGTTCGAGTTGATCCATAAAGGTGTGGGAGCTACTTCGGCGTCAGAGTGTCCGCTTCGGGCTCAGCCGTTTTCTGGCTGGGGGGTTTGGCATCATCCTTGGCTGTGGTGGGGGCAAGGGGGGCAAGTGGGGCAAGAGGGGCGGGCCCTGAGCCGGCCTGGCTGTGGGGCCGGCTGGAAGGCTGAGAAGGGTGCCGGCGGCGACCGTCCCCGCTGGACGAGTGTCTCCGGCGGCCGCCCTCCTCCATCGGTGGCTGGAGGGAAAAAAACAGATGAGATTCATCAGGGAGGGGGGTGCGAACCCAACCCCTACTGGGTCCCGTTACCACAACGACCTCAGCAGCGAGGCCTGTAAGAAAACTCCATCACAACCTGCTGTTAGTTCATATTCATTTATTATTGACGGGGTCGTTCTCCTGTAGGAACTAAATGATGTAGGAACCAATGTTGGCCGGGTCACGTTTCTGTCTGGAAGCATTAACTGACGCTAACGCTGAACTCTGAATGTTTTGCTAGTTGATGTTAACTGTTGGTTGAGAAACTTATTGAAATCAAACAGAGTCATCAAACATAAAGGGGCGTGTCTGACTTTTGATGAGCAGGAAGTGACATCATCATTCACCTCAGTGAGGTGGAACACCTCAGGGGATTAAAACTGGGCTTAGTCCCTGCACCCCCCAGGAGAAAATTCTTTCAGCAGAGGCAGAGATGTTAAAGTTACATTACAGTACTACAGGATTTTATTATTATGGGATGTTTAATGTCCTGTCATTGTTTCTGGTCAGACTGAGGGAATAGAAATTTAGTAGAGTAGTAATGACATTTAAATGACCCCAAATGGAGATTATAGATAGAAATTTAATAAATAACGACTTACTAACAATTCAACTTATGAACAAGCCTCTCAGAACAGGCTTTGTTTGTAAGTTGAGGAATACCTCTATTACACCCTACTTTGAGAGAACTGACCTTTGAACCTTGTGTTCTACATTTTAATTGGATGTTTTCTTTCCTCACGGTCGATCTACTCACATCAATCCTGAAATCTTCCAGACGTTTGAACTTGCTCAGGTACTCCTGGAGCTTCGGGTCGATCTCCAGGTTCTTGGCTTTGGAGTACTTGAGGAAGGCCCAGAACTTCTCCAGCCCGTAGAGCTGACCTGTGGACGGATGAAGACACGTCAGTCACAGCGAAGCAGATGTTTGATGATGTCATAAAATCTGCTGCTCCTCTTCCTCACCAGCCTCGTAGTCCTTCATCGTCTCCTCCTGGAAGTCCTTGAAGATGTCGGGCCTGAACTTTCTCTCCAGCCCGTAGCTGTAGTACCTGAACAGGCACTCCAACCCGTACCTGACCACACACACACACACCCAGAAACACCCATGAGAGCACCGAACAGCACGACCTGAGTGTGTGAATGCATCAGCGAGGCGCCCCCCCCCACCTGTATCCTTCCTTTCCGTCCTCCACCACCAGCTGCTTGAACTCCTCGTACATCTTCCTGTTGAAGTGATCTCGCAGGAAAAACGACCAGAAGCGGAAGAGTGTGTTCATCTCCTGCGATTGGCCGATTCCCAGCCGCTTTCGCTCTGGGGGGGTGGGATGAAGAGGATCGGGTTAATTAAGTCGGGGTGGAGGAGGAAGCAGCCGAGGAAGAGGAGGGTCCTACCGTTCAGGCAGCGCCGGCGGTACTTGTGGTAGACGTGTTGCGTGAAGCCGTTCTCCTTCAGCAGCTCGTGTGACGGGTGCTGGAACTTGGGGAGGGACTGAGGCGTGCAGCCGACGTTACCCAGGACAGGGGTTCCCTCGGAGGGGCTGGCGTTAGAGCTGAGGGGACCAGGGAGGAGGAAGAGGAGGGGGATGAAGAAGGAGAGAACGTCACGTGGGGAGTTCTCGAAGTCGTATTTCACATTTAAAAATAAAAATAAAAACAGATTTTTGACAACGAAACACATTCTGAAGGTCGACGGGGTCGATCCGTCTGACTTTAAAGGTCTGAAACCGTCTCCGGGCCCCACCTGACGGACGCTGTGCGTGAGCGGTGCTCTCTGGAGTCCATCACCCAGCCCACGTGACACTCCATGGGGGGGTTGGAGCTGTGGCGAGTCTTCCTCTTTCTAGGCGTCTGGAAGGACACAGAAACCCCCCCGTGTTTAGCCGGTTTTAGCGCCACCACGCCCACGTCGTCGTGGAAACGTGTCCCACCTTGGAGTCGACGGGTCGGCTTTCCTTCACCACCGGGTAGAAACGCGGCGTCGTGGCTGGGTCCTTCCGGTGAGGCGTGCGCGGCGTGCGTGGCGTCCGGGCGCTGCGGTAATTGGGGGAGTCGGGCACGGTGGTGGGGAGGGAGCGGGCCATGGAGGAGGGCTCGGGGGCGCCGAACAGTTTGTTGGCCAAAGCGTCGGTGGCGACTGAGGACAGAAAAAAGCCGAGAGTTTCAGCGTCGTTTCAGCCAATCCTGAGACAGAACCGCTGCTAGGTGGAGCCGAGTCGGCGGGTTGTGTGTTCTTACTCTGCTGGGGGCGGGGGGGACCTGGAGGCACCTCCTGGTTGGGGTCGATGGGGGGTTCAGGGGTCAGGCAGTCGAACTGCTCACGGCTGATCAGGTGGACCTTCTTGAAGTTCTCCACCTCTTGCTGTGTGGAGGAGAGAAACAGGTGTTGCCATGACAACAGCTCCGACAGGAGGCGACGCAATGAGAAATGTTCCACCCCTTTATAAATCAAACATGTCCCCCTCGGGCGCGACACACACGCACGCAGCGGCAGCTGGCGTTAACCCCGAACGAACAAACACACATACACACACACACACATACACACACTCGTGTCAGACTCACACTCGTCCTGCCGCCCCCCCCAGCTTCCCTGGATCTCTGGGCGTCCATGTTTGCCTCCGACCTTCAGGCCGAGGCCTCGTGTGACGGCTGTATTTATAAACGCCGCGTCCTCTTTCTACGCGCCGCTGGACGCGCTGGTGAACTCGTGAAGGTCTCACAATGAGCTCACAGACCCACAATGGGGGGGGGGGGTGGCAACAAAAACCTCTATTCTACCACGTCCAGAAACAGCTACAACAGCTGGGGGCTGAGGGGGGGGTCTCACCTTGATGGTGGCGTACTCGGGCTCGTAGGTGTCGTCCCACAGGTCCTGCTCGTAGTAGAACAGCCCGTCGTTGATCACCTTGACCAGCTCGCTGGTCAGCTTGGAGCGGGACATGTACTGTCCCGTGCGGTCCCCCCCCGGGTGCTTCCTCAGGTAAGGGGGCGTCTGCGTCACGATCAGGATCTTGTTGACGTCGCGGTCGTCGATCTCGCCGTCCGTGTCCTCCTCCGACCAGTCGGTGAAGGTGTTGCGCCGCCCGTCCATCTGCTCCATCTCCTCGTCGAACATGAAGTCCAGCTCCTCGGGTTCGTCCGGCTCCACGCCGTCCTGGGGGGGGGGGGGGGCAGATGAGGATTTTATATACACTGGTACCTCTACATTTTTATCAACCAACAGACAAGCAGGCTTTACCCGTGTATAATTATATATAAGTTACTTAAACAATGATAAAGAATGAAAAGACACACAAAAGTCACAAGAACGAGATCCGGTCTCAGTGACGGTGTATCCATCCGCCAACACGTGGTGATGTCCTGAAGCACGACTCGGTTTACGGACTTCACTTGTATGTCAAACAAACACACGGACAGACTGACGACTTGTATCTGAACTAACTCGTATCTCCAGGTTTGACTGTATTTGTAAATTTAATGATAAATTCACTCAAAGTTCCTGAAGTTACCGAACCAGATTTACCCGACGTAAGCAAACGGATCATGAGATCGTTCACCTTATTTCCTGGGGCAGCCGGGGGGCACGGGGGTCCGGTCTGGGGTACCGAGGAGCGGAAAGTCTCCTCCTTCTCTTTCTGCTCCTGTAATGACGGGGCCTACGTCAGTCAACGCCAGTGAGGAAGACGAGGAGCAGGAGGAGTGGATGATGGACATGGAAAGTGAGCAGATGGAGAAATGATCTCGGGTGTGGGGACGGTGATTTTACACGACTAGAGACGGTTTTTTAATGAACGTTTCGTGGAAACAAACTATTGTTAGTGGAAGTGTGATCAAATCAAAAACTGGAGGAAAGAAGGAAGCTGAAACTTCTTCCAAGTAAATATTTGACCCGAAAACTTTCAGATATTTGGACATTTAATCAGAACTGCTTGCGATACCGTTTCTATCTTAACTTCACTATTGCTTTTTTCTTATTTACGCTAAAATGACTAGAAGAAAATCAATTCAATGATTATCAATCAACACAGAAAATAACACGACAATAAACTCCCGACCGCTCACTGACCTTGGCTCTGGCCGGGGAGGGTCTGGGCCTCTTCTTCACCTCGATCCAGGACTCGGAGTCCAGGTCGGGGAGGCTGGCGGAGAGGCCCTTGGGCATCGTCTTCAGGTTGGACACTTCAGACTCAGTCTTGGTCTTCTGCTTTACGGGTGTGGTCGCCTGGGGAGAGCCTGCAGCAAAAATCCAGTTTAAAAAAAAAAGCTAAATATTAGCATTTAAACAGTAAAGACTGACAACACGACGAGGAAAGAGCAGCTCACCGACGGGATCCTCCGCCTGCTGCCTCGGCACAAACTCCGGACAGTTGATGAGCTGAGAGAAGTCGGTGTGGGTCTGGTTGGGCATGGACAGACCCGGCAGAGGCCACTTCTCCGGGTCCACCTTCCGACGGATCTTCATGTTGATTATCTCCACTTCCTTGCTGTCCTTCAGAGCCTGGCGGGAGAAACGCGGTCGGTTAGTCTGGATTCAGCCCGGGTGACGTCGAAGACACGAGGTCCAACGTTTCACCACATTACTCTGCAGCGTCTCCAGAGAAAGATATTTTCACAGGGAGGTTATGTTCTCTGGAGGACAGAAGAATCTGGAATAAATGCTTCCTCCTCAAACTTGTTGATAAGATTGGAGGGTTGTTGACGCCTCGTCTGACCACATCAGTCGTCCTCCAGGCGTCACAACCCCATTTCCTCTTCAGGAGAAGCCTATAGCCAGTATTATCCACACTATAAAGCGCACTGGATTACAAAGCGCACTGCATTATAAAGCACACCAGATTATAAAGCACACTGCACTGTAAATTGCACTGGATTATAAAGCGCACTGGATTATAACGCACACTGTTGTTTTTTGAGAGAATTAAAGGCTTTTAGGTGCGCCTTATAGTGCAGAAAATACTCTACACACTCCTCACATGTGGTGCGCTTAAACAGGTTAAACATGCTAAAGATGCTAATTAGCTTCAACTCTTTGTGGAATGCGCTTACGTCCAGGATGAGGCTGATGTCGGTGGTGAGGGCCTGGACTCTGTGGAAGCTGGCGATGAGTGCGATGGGCAGGAAGCCCTCCTGGTCCATCTTCCTCCTGAGGAAGAAGTCCCTCTCCAGGTTGTCCAGGCTGAAGTAGTACTCGCTGCGGGGAAACGGACGGGTTATCATCTGGGTCCGATAGCCTACCTCTCTGCGCATTTCTCTGATCCGTGACGGCGTTTAGTCTCGTCCAATCAGGCAGCAGCTCCACTCACATCTGCCTCTTGATGTAGTCCTTCAGAAGGTCCTGGTCCAAGGAGAAGAGGTCGTTGCTGCTCATGTTGTCGTAGTAGTAGGTCACCGTGTTGCCGAACTTCTGGCCGTAGGGTCCTTCTTTCCCATCGTAGGACTTGTAGCTGTAGTTGTAGTCGTAGTGGCCTGATGGGACAGGAAGTCAGACTTTTTTAGTAACAGCAACACAACCAAAAAATAAAAAGTAAGTGCTGGAGCTAAACCCAGAAGGTTTCCATAACAACCAATCACATTCTGCAATGTGTCGGGTCTTATCGCCCACGTCTGGTTCCTGCCACTGTGGGGCGCCGTCTGTCAACGACACGCCCGACAGAACGGAGGCTGGTTTCTGCATTTCTTGTTCTAAAATGTCCAGCAGACAGGAGTCCAAACATCTCCCTCACCAGATCTATCAGATACCCCCGGGAACGCCGCGAGCGTGACGGTTCTACGGCGAGGGACACGACATCTTCTCAGAGAAGAAGACGCGTCTGCCCGATCGGCCGCTGCTGTGAGCAACAGGAAGGAAACGGTGGAGAAACAGCCGATGCAACGCGGCCTCGGAGGCTGAAGCAACCGCCCGACAGCGGCTTCCAGCTTTACTCTGCGGCGATGCTGAGATCAGAGTTGTAGGAAAATCTTCTTCACTGATGTCAGAGAAGAGACATGAAGAACTCATCACTTCTTCAGCAAAACCTGCAGGTCACAGCCTGAACGTCTGGAGGAGATTAAACCGTCCACAGCTCGGTTCACATGAGAGGATGGAGGGAAACTAAAAGCTCTCCGGCCGCGGTGGAGCAGAAACGAGGCTGACCGACGACACAAACTTCTATTTCAAGCGTTTCCTGACAGACCTGGTGATTATGTTTTATTCTTAGATTCGCTTCTCTGTCCACGTACCTCTTCCTCCGCCTCTTCCTCGCCCTCGACCTCTTCCTCTTCCCCGTCCGCGTCCTCTAAACCCTCCGCGGAAGGGCGCTCCCTCGCTCTTCACGCTGGACACCTCGTCGTGGTCGTCCCGCCACTCCCGCTCGTACTTCTGGCTGTGCCAGTCTGCAAGAGGCAACAACCTTCAGGTCGGCAGCGCGTCAGAGGAACTCATCTCGCTGCAGCTCGTAGTGATGCCACTGCGAGGTGATGACATCACAGACTGACCTCTCAGATCGTTCCTGGCGTTGGGGGGCAGGCGAGCGTTCTCGTTCTGCCTGCTGTTGTTCCTGGAGGCCGAGCGCTCCCTGGGACCCTCAGACTTGACTTCGATCATCAGGGGGACCCACTTCTGCTTGTTTCCTGTTTAGAACCACATGGGGGGTGGGGGTGGGGGTCACAAAGGGATTTGTTTTGAAACATGTCGACCTTTCTTCACAATTTCTGTTAATTTTTGTTCTTCGGACCTTCAAACCATATTGGAAAAAAAAATATTTTTTTTGGTAAAATATTCTGTTTTTATTTTTATTTTTCAACCAAAACTAAAAACGTTACCCCGGTTTTACTCCTACTGTAAGTATTTGTGTAAATTGAAAAGCAGTAACTAAGCAAATATCCAGTTTTATTCTTATAAAAGAGGAAGTAAAAATCATTTTTAAAGTCAATATAATTATCTCAGGTTAAACAGTTTTACTTCAATCAAACTCACAACTTAGCAAGAAGTCAAAAGTTTAGTTTTAGGATTGTTTGTGTGGAAAGAAATAGATTATATTAAATATAATCCTAATCCTAATTACTATTTATGTAATAATATACTTAAAAAACTCCATCCCCGATGTGTTTTGGGACACATCTCTATTCCAGCTGCTGCTACGCTCGCCTCCAGCGGCCAGCAGGGGGCGTCACGGATCTGCTGCCTCTGGGGTTGGGTGGGTGGGTGACAGGCGCCACAGTGAGGTGAGGGGAGGGGGTTGAGAATTTTATTCCTTCGACCTCTGAGCCGAGGCTTTTGTATTTCATATTTTGCACACGTATTTCATTAGTTATCTGATGTTCTGATTCTCCTTTTGGTCATTTTGAATTGTTTGGACGTCTCAAGTATAAAACAAACACAAATTTGCTCCTAGTTTTGCTTCAACCAAAGACGAAGCTGATTTAGAGTACATGCTATCGTACGCATACAGTGTATAGTACTATAGTATAGTATGTATTTATAGTACGCATGCTTCACATGTCTTCTGCCCCGGATTCAATCCATCTGCAGCCCTACGGGGGCACAAGCCGGTGTCAACTGTAGGCCAGTCCCAAGCTGGGGCAGATGCAGAGGGTTCTGGGCAGGGAGGGCATCCAGCTTGAAAAACTTTGCCAAATATGAGGGTTCAACTAACGAAGAAAAGACGTTTTGGGTCTGAGATCAGTGCTGAGATCAGAGTTGTGAAGGTTCTCCTCATTGATGGTGACTCAGAGAAGAGACATGAAGAACTCATCACGTCTTCAGCACGTCTGCAGGTCGACGGGACTGGTGAGCGTCGCTCGGCTACACGACAGGAAACACTAACGCTGGCTGCTGCTGATGCTCTTTTGTCATTGATTTGAACTGGAATCACTTGATTACGTCCAGAAGGAAGTGCAAATGTCTGTTGTCATGGAAACAGACCCACTGTCACCTCCTCCTTCTGATTAACAACACTGACGATGGAGGACATGATCGATCGTTGTGACTGGAGGCGTGAAAAGTGAGGAACCAGAAGAAGATAATACTTCAACATTCCCACACAAAACTAAATAAACACTGACTGTCCTCCACGTTCACCTTTTTTCTTTGGTCCGTTCTTCTGCGAGTCGTCGTCTCCGTTCTTCTCCTCTCCAGAGTCGTCCGACTTGGCCTTCAGGTTCTCCTTGCTCTCCTCGATGATCTCCCTCTTCTCCTTCGACTCCTTCTTGCTGGTTGTTGTCTTCTTATGTCCCTGGAGAGAAAACGGGTGACAAGTTTAGAACTGAGGTGTTGGGTCCACCGGAGGAAACTCATGACCGTCAAACAGCAGCTTAACTTCAGGGCTTCCTATAAAACTGACCTGACCGAGCAACACGACCAGCATGCCTTGGAAAGATCCTAACTTTATCAGGTTTTTTGGGTTTCAAACTATTGGTGAAATATTAGATACCTGAGCAGAGAGAGGAGTCTAATCTTTATTTAACACACACTAAAACCAGAAACTTTGAAGATCTGTCACCTGTCAAAATTAACTTGAGCTGAATCAGCTGTGGAGCTACACCTGAACATGGATGCCACCAATAAAACAGTATGTTCAGCCAAAAAACATATGGTTCTTCAAGTTTCTAAAGTTAAAAAAAATTTTTTTTACTCATAAATCTTGACTAGATAAATCAGTGAGGTGACAGAAGGGGCGGGGCTTAGCACAGTGGTGATCAGAGCATTCAGAGCACTGGTGAATAAAACTTTATTTCTACCTGCTGCTGAATCAATCCATCTAATCCACTAGATTATTATCGACTGTCATTCAACAAATGCATTTCATTGGTGAAACACTAGTTAAAAAACACAACCCCCCCCAAGGAGAACCCATCAACCAGGTAGAAACAGGACAATGTTCTTCCCACTCGTCCAGAGAATCCTCAGCCTCCAGTTTAGGTCGTTTTCTGGGTAAAAATCCCCCCCCCCCAGTGTGTGACCACGTTTTATTGCCTCTAATACTTTACCATGTGGCCTGTCAAGACTACCCACAATCCCATGGGTGGAATCAGGCTGTATTTCCCGATTTAAATACTGTTGGTGTGACCTCAGAAGACCCCCCCCCCACCAGTTTACCAGTGACGCTGCCGGTTCAGAACCTGCAGCTCATCGGACCCCAGAGGAGCTTCCTGTTGTTGGCGTGAATGAAACTCAATCACAAATGGATCAAGGCTGGTTTAACGGTTACCGTGGTTTCACTGGGATTACTTTAACCCTTTCTCCCCCAAACACCAAGAGCTTTTACAGACTGATCTGACAAAAATATCCTCGTTCATCCAAACGACACCCCAGCAGGACGGCACTACAAAATTACGTACGGAGGCCAGAGGGAAACTGGACAGGTAAACTAAGGATCAGTCCACGTACGGCTCACATCTGTACGTAACACTCCTTTGAGAAAAGATGGAATGTTCCACTAAACAACATTTTCTCAGCGCCTTCATGTGTCGTGTTCTGAGGCATTAAATGTGAAAGGACAAGAAGTCTGTAGGCAGTGACGGGGTTAAAATACGGCTTTAAATGAAAATCCTTCTGCTAGCATGAAGATGGCACACACACACACACACACGCTAGTTTCTACAGAGAGCCAACGGAACACTGAACCCACAACAGTCACTTAAAAACATGTTTTTAGCAATAAAAACAACAAAAAAAGACAAAAAGAGCTCTTGATCCTATTGGTTGATGACGGTGACCAATGGAAACTCATCTTTGGTCTCAACCACGAGTCTCCAACCATCTGACAACGCTGACTGGACGCTAAGATCTGCTGTGAAATGAATGAAGTCCTTAAACATGCAGATTACAGTATTTTCCACACTTTAAGGCGCTCATTCAACCAACAGCACCGCTAAAAATTTTTTTTCATGTGCAGGCAAACCTCGGTTTCCGACCACAATTCGTTCCTCAAGGCTGGTCGAACAGCGATTTGTTCGAATTCCAAATACGTTTTTCCCATTAAAAATAATGTAAATGGTCTCAATTAGTTCCAAGATGCTAGAAAACGACCTTTTTTCAACATGTTATATAATAATGTCATTTATATATAAAATTGTAGAGTAATGAAACATATCAAAGAAATGTAAAAGAAAGAAGCAAACATGAGAAAAAAGAATCAGGTTAGCCTAAGGTACGAGTTACCGTCGTCTTTTGGACAGAAGTTTA
Source organism: Antennarius striatus (assembly GCF_040054535.1). NCBI lineage: Eukaryota > Metazoa > Chordata > Actinopteri > Lophiiformes > Antennariidae > Antennarius > Antennarius striatus. The sequence continues at coordinate 19,541,661 of NC_090788.1, read as the reverse complement.
CGGTACCGTAACTCGTACCCTAGGCATTGGAACGCAAATTAAGTGAAAAATTATTGAATAGAGTAAACTAAAATAAAAAGCACATTACCGTCACCTTGTCTCGACTTTTCTCGCGCTTGGCGGCGAGAAAAAGGCGTTTGTTTTGCGTTCAACTTCCAAATTTTGTTCCGACTTCTAAGACAAAAATTTTTGGTCGAATTCCGATTTGTTCCATGTCTAAAGCGTTCGAAAACCAAGGTTTGTTTGTATAAAGGGCACCTTCAACAAACGGCCTATTTTAATGGGTTTCTCCATATATAATACGCACTGATTGTTTTTATGAGAATTAAAGGCTTTTAGGCGTTATTGTGCGGAAAACACTGTAAGTTGGGACGGATATGAAGGTGCAAACTGTTAAGAGGACAGGTTATAGATTGGATGTGATGTTTAAAGCCGTGATCTGTGGGATCCTACGGGTAAAAGTGACTCGGTGACCTCCTTTCATTGTGTAACAGAAACTGAGTCATTTGGGACCAACTCAGCAGGAGATGACTAAGGTGTGTTAAAGTTGTCGCTCCACGATAACTAACTTCCACCTTCCAACTCAACCTCCGAGGAAGGAAGCCGGGGGGGGTTCTGCTCTCAGGGAGGAACATGGGATGTGTGTGTGGCCTGACGCTGCTCAGTGTGTGTGTTGTTGGGGTGTTTGTCTGGGTACAGGTATCAGCAAGAGGCCTCAGCCGCTACAGGTTGGACTTACAGTGAATCTCCACGAGTCTCTGACCTGCCTGACAGTCGGCGGGCAGGACACGGTCCGTGTCACTGCCTCCATCTGAACAGAGGGAAGGAAGAGCAGTTTAGAAAGGACACTGAGGCCGACGGGGATGCACACATGCTCACAAAAAAGGTGTACGAGTCAGCGGTTTACAACTTTTTAAGGCCCTAAAGTGAGCTTAAAGGTAATCAGACGCCCTCTAACTGGTTAAAACTGGTCCATTGTTGTGACGGACAGACGAGGACCCCGATTACCGCAGATTCATCTCCCTCTGAGGGCGTTTGGGTCCTCCTGCAGCACAAAACGGCCAAAAAACAGCAAAAGGAATGCTGTGGATAATCAGAAGCATCTGCCTCTGCAGCGCTCCTGCGGGTGTCCAACGGGACGGGACGTCCCACGTTAGCTCGGCGGTGAAACGCTGCATCATTTATGTCCAGACAGGAACACATCGTTCAGCATCCACACGGAATAAAAAGACGATTTATTTTTAGAGGGAAATGACAGAAATAGACAAATAGGAAATGATGATGAGCCTCTTCTTCACCGCTCCATGAAGCGCCCGTCACTTCACAGCCATTGATCAAGGAGCTCAAAACACGGCGGCGGCGAGCAAACATCACGCCGCCGTCTTTCAATCTGGACACAGAACAAACAGCGAGGTGGTAATCCCTAAGAAAACAGACTAATGGAGTGAAGCGTCAACAAACACATACGTCTGTCCTGGCTCAACACGCCTATGTGCTGGTGTGTGTGTGTGTGTGTGTGTGTGTGTGTGTGTGTGTGTGTGAAACACGCTGACACGGGCTTTGTTTGTGAAGGCCTGCCACCGCTGGACAAGCTGCTGGCGTCAAGACGAAACGCATCAATAATAATCGACTGAAGCGAAGCTGAATCCTAATGTGATGTTTTACAAACAGGAATGAGCCATGGGACGATATTTAGCATCAATCCGTGACGGACCAATCGTTTTCTTCATCGATTACAGCATTACCCGCACACTAAGGCGCAGCTAAAAGCCTTTATCTCAAAAAACGACAAAAGTTTTTTAAAAAAAAGCAAACCTTGGTTTTCAAACGCTTTAGACATCGAACAAACTGGAATTCGACCAAAACATTTGGAATTTTTTTGTCTTAGAAGTTGGAACATTTTTGCTTCTTTCTTTTACATTTCTTTGATATGTTTCATTACTATACAATTTAATATATAAATGACATTATGAAATAACATATGATGGGGAAAAAAAGGTAGTTTTCTAGAGTCTTGGAACGGATTAAAAAATTGGAATTCCAACCAATCGCTATGCGAACAGCCTTCCGGAACGAAATTGTGGTTGGAAACCCGAGGTTTGCCTGTAGGCCATTCGCTGAAGGGCGCGCCTTATGGTGTGGAGAATACTGTACGTTTACTGCCCGGGGTCAAATGTTTTCGTCAATCTGGACTTAAAAATCCAATAAGGTGTCAAATTTTATAATCGATTTACTCGGAGCTCTGATTCCCTTGAGGTTGATCCGCTCAGATAAACAGTTTCCTTTCCTTCTGGCTCCAATCTGCCTGTTGTTCAGGTGTTAATGATATTATATCCAGTTTAACCACAGACGCCCCCGAGGAACTGGTAACGGTAACATTTACACGCTCAGATCTTTTCACTGGTTTTATCACAGAACCCGACTCTTAAACACAAACCCTCCTTCATCCTGTTATATTTATATTCAGTAAAGCCGTCTTTTATCATTTCCCACACGAGCTTTACCCCCCCCCCCATAAACGGTCACCAACTCCCCAGCAGCAGGTCTGTGGTCGTCCTGTGATTTACAGCTGTAAGTGTTCCGTGTCGAGCTCAGACGCCTCCCAGAATAGCAGCAATGATGATGGTTTAATGGAGGGGGGCCCTACAAGGACATCCCTCCCCAGGCCCGCCCCCTCCGCCCCAAACTCCACCCCTTCATACCTACATATTCGATCCACAGACCCATCCTCTATTTCTGGCTCTGATGATGTGACCTACCCCCCCACCCCCCCAGTCACCCCCCTCCAACAGACCTGGCTGCCTAAAATAGAGGAGGTTAGCAGGGTTGTGCTCCCCCGACACACCACCACCCACCCCAGGAATAGAAAAGGTCTCTGAGGGTTCTGCTGCTAGGAAACACCTCTGATCGCAGCAGGAGCTGGGGGGTGAGGGGGAGGACGGGCGTGGCACGCGGTGGTGGTGGTGTTGGTTGGGGGGGGGGTGTTAAGGGTGGATTATAACAGGAAAGGTGCTGATAATGAATTAGCAACAGCATAGATTCTTAGGGAGGCTCTGCTTTTTTATTTCCATGACAAAAATCAATACGACAACACGTCTGTCTGCTGCTCTGGGGTCAGCCATCTTTGTTCCGTCTCCCAGAGGGGTCAGAGGTCACGACACAGAGGTGAGTCGTTTCTGTCGAACAGAAACAAACAACAGGCTTGAGGGAATGAAGCCGACGGCTGTCTGGAGGTTTTCGTTAGCTTCTGTGAAAAAACCAGCTGCTCCAGAACATCAGTGCCATTAAAACAGGAAGTCTCTCTGCGTTTGCCTTCACATCTATTTACCCCCCCATTCCTCTGACCGCTACTGAACAACAGACACTTGTTTCTGTTAAAACAATGCTGACATTAGCTGCAGCCTCCAACAGACACGACGGACAGAATGGTTTCCTCCACTGGAGCAAAAACACGACTCCCTGGTTCCCTTTTCACTGTCTGCCGAAAATATTGGATGTAAAACACGTTCACATTTCATGATGTTCACATCCCTTTCCTGAGTTTTCACAAACTCTTCCTATCGCCTGTGATGTGAGACACCAACGCCATTAATCATTCTGAGGTCCGATCATGGCCAAGCCATTGGCCCGACACAAACAAACAAACAAACAAACAAACAAGCACTCCCCAGACCGTCCTGGGACCTCTACATTGAATCAGGGGCTTGGTTTAAACTCAGAGCGGCAGATTTAAGTCCCAACTACAACCGCCTACTGCTGCACATCGATCTGATTCTTGACACAAAAGAAAACACTGGTTTTATGGTTCTTAGTTTTCACTACAATGGACTGAACATGTATGTAGATAGACGTGTGAAGAGAATGTCAGACCACGACATACTCCGCTGTTTTTGTTGAAAATGAGATGTTTCTTACTTTGCATTCATACAATGACTTTAAAACTGTGTACGCAGATGTAGGAAATGCTGCAGGATACACTCCAGGCCACTAGTTGGCAGTGTAAATTTTCCACAGCAGTAAATCGTTACTGTAAGTGGGTTCAGCTCTGGTCAGTCTCCAGTCTATATGAATCAGACAGGCTGAAACGGTTTGTGTTATCTTGCGTAACTTGGGGCTGAACCGTAACGCGTGCGCATGAAGCGGGCGATGGAAGCTAGACGGATAAATACGATTTTAATCCCAAACTGCAAGATGTCATCTTGAGAGAAGCTGCTTTTCGTTGACACGACAACCGAAGGGAGGCCTCAACATGTGATTACACTCTGGAGTAATTTGCATCTCCAGGCCCTGAAAACGTCATTCTCGTGTATTCCTGAATTTCCCTTGGGATCATTAAAGTATATATCTATCTATATTCTATATCTATCTAAACGGTGTGAACGGACTGGCACCGGAGCTGATGGCAAAGACACACGACTGATGAACGGAACCAGCAAACGTTTACAGGAAATACCTCCCAGAAACCCCTGAGGCCTACCTGCATGTCTTTGGTGGCGATCTCCCCGGGAGTCGGCCAGCTGTTGGCATCGGCAAAGTCTCCAACCTGGGAAACAAATTAAGAGAACACCATCAAGGGGGCAGACAGGTGGACTCAGTTGACCCCTACACCTTCAGTGTGGGTGTGCCTGGGTCAAAGGTCAGGTCCTACAGCTTCACTAGAAACCGTTACGACTCAAATACGAGTGAGAAAGACATCTGACTATTTACTGAGGAAAGATTCTCCTCTACATCGCCCACTAGACGCCAAAGGCAAACCCAATTTAAATGCTCACCCCAACAGCAGTTCAATACTTTCATTTTCTTACAGGCAGGCAGGTCAACTGAACAACATCCCAGACTCCACCTATCATGGGATGTTTGTCAGCTTTAAATCAACAGCAAATGCATGATGGGAGCTGCAGCACCATCACCGACCCCCCCAATGAGGTTGTCTAAGCTGATGTTCAGCTCATTACCCATTCACTGTCCAAACAAGGTGGTAAAGTTTGTAGTCAAGGTGTGGTTAATAGCTCTGGGGGGGTCATAACGTGTCCCTGTCAGGAGGTTATGAAGCAAACCCTTCAGGGGGAGGGTTTTCAGCATTGGGACCAGTAACATTACCTTTCCTCCACGCCTGGCTTTCGGTGGGTTCCCCGCTCGGATCACCTTGGTGGGGCCGGTCGGCTCTGTGGAAACAAAACAACGGTTGTGTGAACATCTGGACATTGTTCAGTTAGAATGAATACAGGAGCACCGAATGAAGCTCGGACAGCTGGAGACCTGCTCCATCAGTTCCTCCTCATTCTCACAAGAACATCAGCCGCACAGAAACTACAACAATATTCAGTTATCACCATGGTAACAGCACAGAGAAACAAGTCACTCATTTCAAACAAACCAATCGGGCTCAGAACCGCCAGAACCAGAACAGAGAAGACGCTTCTAGGGACAACAGGAAGTCAGACGTCTAGGAAGGATTTTGTCACGCCATCGAGAGGAAATTTATTATTAAAATGTCATGAAACAGTCAAACTCTCAGTAGTGATGACATCATCAATAAGATGATCAGAGATAGTCAATTTTTAATAAATTGTGTTTAACTATCAACTCAGGATTATTTAGGATAGCTAACATAATTAGTCATTTCTAATCTAAAGGGTTGGTTTGTATGTATTCAAAATCAGGGTGGGCCGTATGCTATCATACACAATAATACCGGCACAATTACTGATAGGGTATAAAATCTCTTATCACGGTGCGCTGACTTGTTGGCATATTAACATCAAGTGTTTCACGTACATCCATGACGATGACACGGAATGTAAAAACAGCAGAGAAGGAGAGAAAGTAGGACTGACAGAACAGAGGACGAGTTAATCCCCTAAAACACAACGACTTTGGTGGCGTGGAAGTGGTTTGGGTCCAAGAGAACAGATTCAGAATAAACCACGGTAATCTGCAAACAGTACAAGACCACCAGATTAACAAAAGAGGGAAATTAATTTCACTGTCTCAGACAGAAGTAGCCGATCCAGTAGAAGTGTGTAAAAGCTCAAGAGAGTTTTTATGTTTAGAAATAAATTTGTGGTTTATTGTTTATGACTGTATTTTTAAAATTCATACCCAAAATATTGTATCTTGTCATCAGCATCAAAATATAATTTAAGGCCACATCCTGCAGTCTGAGGAGGGAGACGAGCGCTGAAGCCTCCTGATGCTTCTCTTCAGTCGTCACTCTGACGAAGCACCACATCGCCACGGTGGAGGATGACTCATCAAATCACACTGCTGATCGCTGATGTCATCAGGTCTGAGGTCACATGCGACCAATCAGTGAGCGTGAGTATGGGGGAGCTGACAGAGCTACTGCTAGCATTGTCCCAACAGATCTAACACTGAAGAGACGGGAAACAACACATCAGGATGGTTTTTTTTTTCTGTCATGATAGCAAACAAGTAAACAACTAGTAAACATCCTGTTGATGAACGATGAGACAGGAGTTATAGCTGCTAATCCTACAACCAATCAATCAGTCGTGTCGTCAATAACGGAAAAGAGCAGCAGAGCCAGGACCCTGAACAGATCCAAGAACCGAACCACAATCTGACCTCAGCAGAGACCCAACCAGCTGTTCATCCCACAATGCACCTGAGGAACATTTTTCTAACCTTCTAATAACTGAGAAGGAAAAATATTCCAGAAGCAGCCACATTTTGATTATTTTCTTATGAAACTGACCACTGCAATAAAACAAGATAGGCCTTCAGTCGGGAGTGAACGCGCACCTTAGTCTGGTGTCTGAAAGGGTTAACAGTTAAACCTCCAACCCCAAAATCAATGCAGGCGACACAAACACTGGACGGCTGTCCCAGATATAACGGATGGAGTTTGTCTGACTCGCTTTTCATAGTTTTCATACCTGAACCAGAACAACTACAAGTTTCTTCATCAGCTGCTGAGGCTGGGGGGGGGGGCAATAAGGCCTTAAAATATCACATTACTTTAAGGAACTTTTGTAATGACTATATGATACAATATTTTTGATAATGATAAAATTCCCAACACACAATTGTACACAATAAGTGTTTTGACTTTATTTCTCAACATAAATCAGATATTGTCCCTTAAAATATCACACACCAAGTACTGCTCACCACAGTAAAAAAACAAGCAGGTTTGTCTTCTGATATTCAGTTTAAAATTTAACAAAATAACACAAAATAATTTAAATTCTGCATGGAATGTTCAATAACAACAAAATATCATAAACTTCAAAAGTGTTCACGACAGTTTGGGGCGACAGCTGGGAATATTTGGGAGATTACAGCATTTAGTGATATCATTATGACCCAGCATGCTTTGTGTTGTGCTGCAGCTAGCATTAGCAGCTGACTCCTCGAGAGCTTTAACACACACCCCTACTGGATCGGCTACTTCTGTTTGAAACGGCGAAATTAATTTCATGTACTTAGCCCCTTTTTTGGGGGTTAACTCTCCCTCTGAACATCCTCCAGCATCGAGGTGAGGTCCAAATGTTCTTCACGTGACCGAGAAGCGACCGAGCAAACTGAGAACAGGCCAGGTGGGTGGAAACCAGAAGAAAACACGAAAGGATTTCACAATTTGTCTCTGATTGAGGTCAAAGAAGGGAAACTGGAAGCTTTTTAATGCAGCATCTGTCGGTCATGTGTTCTCAGTCTGAAGAGGAGGAGGAGGAAAGCTGAACAGCACTGAGGCCGGACCAGGGGAGGAAAAAGAGTTGGTTCCTGTTCTGGATGTAAATGTTCACAGCATCCAAACAACAACTAAAAAAGCTCTTCATCCAGACACCAGCACTCAGGATTTACTGGTTCCGGTCCATCCAGTTCCAGACCTGCAGGGACACTGATTTGGAAATGTTTCCAGCGACAGTAAAGCCACAGGAATTCTGACAATCCGCCACAGGAAGTGTTTCCTTCTCTTCCTGCCGTCTGTGACCTCAGCTGGCATCGCTTCAGCATGTTCTGTCTTTATATCGCTGCACGTCTACGCCATCGGATTCTTCTTGAACTATTAACAACGTTCACTCACATGCCGCACATTCCACACACGCGCCAGTGTCGCTTTGAGACGAGATGAGGGGGTGTCTCCAGAGGGAGGGGTGGGACCAGACGGAGTGGGAGACCAGGACTCAAAACCATCCTCTCTGCAAGGCTTTCTTGTTTACGAAGCGCTGCTAGAGAATCTGAACTTCCCATTGAACAACACAGCTGCTGCTAGCTGAAGGCAGCCATGCTATGAATGCTATGTAAATGACAGCAGAGCTGTCGTAAAAATAAAAAAAAAATTACAAAAACGCAGACGTAAAACAGCCTGTTGTACTCTGACTTCACAGGAAACAGCTGATCAGGTCGGAATCACGCAACAGACTCCAGAGCGCGTCATCCTTGAACACATGAAAGGTTCTCCCAGCAGCCCGAATCCCTCCAGGCGTTATCCACTCTTATCTGCTTAGTCGGAACAAATGAAAAGTGTGAAAACGGCATTGTGAAGGTTTCATAAAATCAAAATCTCACTGCTGCTTACAGAGCATGACGGAGCACATTCAGCACCGACACACTCGGGCTGCCGCCGCCGCTGCCCCGGGGTTGGTTTTCCCTCCAGCGCTCTTCTGGATATTTATCAAAGGAAGTGGGACGAATGGCGAAGCAGCTATTAGGGGGCGTTTCTGCCTTGTCATCATGACACAGGAGCTAACAGGAGCTAGGCTACCAGAGGGGGCAGGCAAACAGATGGGGCAGGCAAACAGATGGGGCAGGAAAACCGAGGAGTAAACAGTTTTTAACTCACCTGTTTCTAAAGCCACTCGTTCTGTTTGCTTGACTGCTCTCGTTTGAAGCCAGCAGTAATATTTCTAAACGTGCACTGGATTGATGTGATCTCCTCCTCCTCTTAGCCTTTTTTGGGGTTTTTTTTTGGCGGTGCAGCTCTGTCTGTGATTGGTCAGGACTGAATCATTACCATCATCACTGAAGAGTTTTGTTTTGTGAAAAAACACCTGCAAAACTACAACAAAAGCCGTCAGAGGCCGCAACATCCCGCGACACCCCTGAATTCAAATTTTTACCCCGACCTACTTTCAGAGATCAAAGCACTAGTTTTGATCTATGGTCTTACTCACACTGGCCTCCTCTGTCTTCTTTCTATCTAATCCAGTTCCCGAGTGTACAAAAGTTGAGAATTGACCTTGACCTATTTTTCTCAAGGTCATCATCTCATTTTCATCCCCTTTGCTGCCTGAATAATTTGCTTTTTGTTACATCTTTCTATCTACAACGGTTGCAAAGATATTTGGTGGATGAACACACGAACACTGACGATTACATCAACTGTTTGAAGCGAGATGTAATAAGTCCTGTTATTACATGAACTTAATGTTAATTACTAGTTAACAACATTAGCATGCTATATGTAGGCGCTGCATTAAGTCCAGACTCCTGAACTGAAGCGTGTAGTTTGGGTCATGTTACAGTAACATGTACAAAGTTTGGTGAAGCTCGCATTTGCTGTTTCAGAACTTCACACCGCATACTGAGACAGACCTTATTGATCAGTGATCGGTCTGATTTGTCTACATGATGAAATAATTCTTTCAATTTGACAGACTCTTCTCAAACTTCTGCTGCAGTGTTCACTTCAGGGATCTTCTGTTTCAGAGTTTTTGGGGGGTGTTACGTGCTGGAGCTGCTTCAGGTCTGGAAACACCTTGGGAACGGTGTGACTGGACGGACGGCTGTTATCTCAGCGCTATTTGCTCGGCGGTACAACAGGACCGATAACGGCGCTGCATTCAAGGACACGCCAGGTGTGTGCAGGTGAGATTCAGACACACACACACGCCATTCAACAGGAGGAGGAGCGGCCAGAAGAGCGCCGGGAGGGGTAGCGTGTTTCATGCATCCGCCCATTTAATATAATTACCTTAATATCAGGTCACATGACACACACACACACCCCCATCAGCCATCCACGTCGTTCTCTCTTCCTCTTACAATCACTCTGTTGACTGGTGTCTGTGTTCACAGCACTGGGGGCCCCCATGGAGACCCCCCCTCCAGTACTGCTTATTCAGCACTGAATGCTGGACGTGATGGCTCAGCAGCTCCACGTTCATATTATTTCATCCTGTGAGGCCTCAGAAGACCTCAGGTGTCACACACACACACACACACACATTCTCATGGGTGTTTAAGTACACATCGCTGACAAAACCTGTTCCAAAGCACTCAGAGCTCTTACCACGAGCCCAGTGACACGTCGACTAGTCGATTAGGGACACAGGTTCGGGCCTCGATCTGGAACGCTTCAAACTACCAGTGGCATCTATTTATCACAAAGCTTCCATCTGAGGGCCAAACATGCAGGAGAGGGCCAGCGCAGGAGGGGAGCCCTCTCCAAACACCAAATATGGAGGAAAGGGCTGTCAAGTTACAAACTGGGCGTCACATGACTCTGCCATGATGTCACATCCTGTGGAGTGATGGCTTAGACAACAGAGCATCAAGAGGGCGTCGCCCTGACTTAAGTCAGAAACAGACACGTTAGATCCAGACAAGCACAAATCAAATAGAGCACTAGTGTTTGGAGAGGAAACACGACGCTGATGCTGCAGAGCCGACATTCAAGGATCAGTGTGATCAGGATGAATGAATCTACAGGGGGGGGGGTTACTGTCACAGAGAGAATGTTAGACCCAGACGTGTCTGATGACAGGTCATTACACCAACCTACACCTCGCATCAGTCTGGTTTGCAGCAGAAACACTAGAAGATAATCATTACCAACATCTGAGAGACTGTCTCCCCCCCCTGATCAACACCACCCCACCACCCGGACCCATCCTTGGTGTCAACAGTCCACACCCTGGGTGAATAAGGACGAGCTGCTATCGCCAAGTCCAGACGCGACTAACCGAGATAAAGCCGCTCCAGTGAGCTGAGCCACTGCACTCCCGTTCACGAGCTCCACCGAGAGGCTGGAGGAGTCCGACTCTGCGTCATCAGTCCAGTCTGCATGTGAAGCTCGATTTACACTTTCGTACCGACACACACCGCTGACCTCAGAGCTGCTGAGGTCCTCAAGCTCCAGCCTTACATGTCTGGAAACTCTGGGAGCTACGCTGGGACTCTAAACCTGCACAGGTGCAACAATAACAGCACCTCCACCTCAACGGGTCAGGGCTCCTTTAGAGTCAGTGACCTGTTGACACCTGTTGGTGCCCAGCAGTACTAGGGTGTGTGTGTGTGTGTGTGTGTGTGTGTGTGTGTGTGTGTGTGTGTGTGTGTGTGTGTGTGTGTGACAGGTTGGATGTTGTCACAACCACAACAGAGGACAGAGCAACAAATCTGGGAGTCTCAGGCTACCCAACCCTTCCAGTGAGGACACGTTTTACTATCCAACTGTTTACGTCCATAGTACGACTGCTTATAACTCGTGCATCATAAAGCAATGTGGTCATGATCTCCAGTTAACATAAAAACTCTCACAACCTGCCTGCTGCTGGTTTCACTTCAAGTTTAGATCAAGAACAGTTGTTGGACAGTGTTTCAGCCAACAGCTCCAACCAGGAAGGACTTCATCTGGAGGTGTCACCTCAGGCTCACCCATATGCTAACGGCTACTGATGATAGCAGATAAAACCCACATTTGCATTTCTTGTTTCAGCAGAACTACTACTCATTCATGAGTCACTGGTCACTGGGTCACACCTCAGATTACACTACAAACCACAACACTTTCCCTGGAACAGCTGGGAGAACGTGAGTTCTGAATGAAGAGTCAGACAGTAGCACAACAAGTTCAGTCTTAATAGCACCTGTTTGTTTAACAGCTGATAATCAATGTGAGCCAACCTCACTGACAGCCCCCCCAGCTGGAGCAGAACGATGGTGAAAAACTGGTTTTTCCTGACGCCTCATTTTCAAAGTTCTTCACGTAAATAGTTAATTCCACCTTTGAGCTGTTTGCTTTGGCTTCCCTGACACCCAGCACTGCCTTCTGGGCGATTTAACACACCTTTAAGATCATGTAGAAAAACAGATGATCAAACACGACTGTAGCTTGTTTTAAAGTACTTCTCCGTGAACATTAGAGATAAACTGGACAATATATAAACGTTTCTGGGAAAAATAGATGATGGAAAAGTTTAAGGAACAGCTGTGTATGATTTTTATGAAGCATTTCCCTCCATCTGTCTGCAACATCTTATTATTTCATCATGAACTCTGTTTGAGATCAACCCCCCCCGAAGATCTGTTATAAAAAAATTTTTTAAAAAAAGATGCTACCAGAAACAAATCAGAGAGTCAAACCAAAAAACACAAATCTGAGATGAAGTCACCATCAAACTATCGGCATCCGTACAAACACGGAAGACGATGAGAAAAACAGGATGGGATGCATGTTTGCAACATGTAAACACACTAAAGATCACACACTGCACACGTTTTACAGCCCATGCAGTTTTAAGGCCCTTCAGTCTGTTTCCATTAGTGAACATATGGATGGAGGCATGCTCACACACAGCAATATCAGTTCAAATAATTTGAAAAGTGGGGTTCACTCTGACCACAAAGGTCAGGTAAAGTAGAAATCTACTTTGTCTCGTTTTAGTCACAGCGATCCGTCTTTTATTGCCTGCAGTGATGCTTCCTTCACTGATGGCTCGACTGGATGCTGACTGACGGAAGAAGACGTTTAAAAGTTGGTTTGGGTGATTTGTTGAGCGTTGGGGTTTCCTTTGACTTCAAGGCAAAGTAATCTTTTGGAAAATTAACTCATGTTGATCGAGTGTCCAACTGGAGAATGTAGAGGCGAGCATTCAGTGACAAAGAAATGATTGATGTGCAGAACATCAACACACACAAAAAAAGCCTGGGTGGGGCAGAAGCCAGTCCTGGATCCTATTCAAGAACAACCTCTGTAATCAATGCAAAGCAGACTGGTTAACGATGGAGCTGTTTCACCTTTATCTGCCATTACCGTTCTCTATTATTATAATGGGGTAATTGGAGGGGAGGGGGCATTTTTGATGGTCTGAACCAGCCATCGAAGTAGGAACATCTCCAACACGACATCAGAAGAGGACGTGTGATTTGTGTTGAAGATGTTCCTACAGACATTTAAAATGCTTTTAGCCGCTGGTGGGTGTCCTGTGGCACCAGTGCCTCTCTCTGCAGCACCAGTGCCTCCCCTCTGAACCTGGCCCCCATCCAGCCTGCCTGCTGATGTGACAGCTTCAGGGGCAGCTCCATCCACCCCACCCACACCGGCTATTTTCAGGGTACAGCCTGAACTCTGAAATTTACTTTAGTGCCACATGGTTCTAGCAAAGCAAACAACCCAGAAGGCAAACAAAGGGGCGAACGGGAGGCCGCTGATCGGAACCGTGTGTCCTGTTAGCGTAACGCAAACGACAACTGGCAGCAGCCATGAGCTACATTTGTGATGACAACGCGTACAGGCCATGACAACCGCACGATTACACGTCCACGTCACGGCGATCACAACACACGACACGGTGATTGAGGTCCCCGAGTCCACAAACACGTTAAAACCCCGTTAGCCAGTTAGCCAGCTAGCTAGCAGCCATGCTGTTCTCTCGGGGAACACGTGGAGTGAACACGTGACGTCTCATAACAAACCTGCTCCCTTGCAAACATTAAACCATCACATTTTAACGTTTTGAGTCGTGTTTGAGTCGGAAATCGTGTTTACTAAGTTAATAAGTTAACATGTTTGCATAATAATACCGGAAAGAGGCGGTTGTTAGCCTGGAAGCTAGGCTAACACCCGCGGGGGAGGGCTCGGAGATCGCTAGGCCCGAGGAGGTTGCGTGCTATTGTTAGCCGCCTAAGGAGCCACACAAGCGGCCAAGCCCGTGGATTTTCACCGATGTGAGCCAGGGGAAGGCTTCTGGTTGATGCCAGAGAAAGAATGTGCAGAAACATGCCCCCCAAAACACGCGTGGAACCTGCATTTCCAACGCAGGGCAGGTGGGGCTAACTGTAGGGAAGCTAGGTGACAGGAGACGGGGCAACAACAGTGGAGCCGTGTCACCCCCCCTCCCTGGATGGATCAGCTAAACGCACAAATAATGCATTCAGGGGAGCATCTAGGGAATATTCACCCTTTCATGTTCACATCAAGACGTTTAAAACGCGTCTGTGAAGCGTGAACATGAAAGGAAATGAAGGTTTAACGGCTAAAACATCAAGAACACGACTAGAAACGAGCAGCTGGGATTTAATAAATGGAACAAAAAGCCGCCGGGACGCGTTTGAGGACTCATTCGACCACCATCAGGGTGTGATCCCTGGTGCAACCAGCCGCCCGCAAACATCCACTCCGAGAATAACTTTCTCCTGGGTGGAGGGGTGGTGGTGATCACACTCCAAATAGAAGTGGTTTGTGAAGCAGCCCCCCAGTGTTTAGGCTCCATAACTGACACGTAACCGGGTGACAGCTGCTGCCCCGGCCAGGTGAGCTCCAACCTGGACGGGGCAGCGGTGACAGTGAGGACGCATGGAGAAGCGGGGTACCCACCGTGGTGTGCTTGTCCGTTCACGCTGACCACGGTCACCGCGTTCATCTTCCTCGTCCACGGGTTCACCTTGGGTGGGGGGGCTTCAGTAAACTCCTTTTTGCTGCCGTTTTTATCCCCTTCGTCGCTGTCGCAGACCCCCTCTCTCTCCTCGGTCCCCCGCGGGGAGGTTGGGTCCTCCCCGGTCGAGGTGTCTCCCTGCCCGGGTGTGCTGTCGCTGCTGCTCCCCGGGTCGGCGACACCCATCTGCCGCTTGTCCCCGTCTTCCCGGCCGCCCTGCTCCTCCACCGGTTCACGGCTGATCATTTTACCGTGCTCCTCCGCTGTGGCGAGCGGGTTGCCGGGCAGGAGAGTCTCCACCTGAGTGGCCATTTCCCACCACCGTCTTTCTTCCCCCTCTGGATTACCAGTCCTCTCCCCCCCCTCGGTCCGAATTCGCCGTCAATTTCAAGGAAATGTGAAGTTTTTTCCGGGAGCCTGCTGCTCCTCTGTCGCCCCTAGACCAGGAAACGCTTCCGTCTAAGACGCAGAGTCGTCAGCGTCGTTTAAAACATGAATAAAAATAAAAGTAACGTGTCCGACGGCCTCCCAGGATTATCAGCCGAACTCCACCACTAGCAGCAATATGGATGATCCCCACCACGCGATACGAAGGGGCGCGCACGTACGCACGTACAGGGGGAGTGGCCACGAACCACTGGGAGCGCGCTCTGGGGTCAGGTCGCGATGATGCCTTCAGGTGCAACATGTAGTCTTCACTACTAATAAACGCACACTAGGAAAATACTTGATTTTATTTTAGCGGCTCTTCAACGTTCACTCAGTTATTTTTAAAATTCTAGGCATAGATTCTAACGCGTAAGGCGTCATATTTGAAGATCAGGCATCATGGCTCTGTGATGTGATGTGGAAGCTTGGTGGAGGTTTGTTCTCTCATTATTGTATTGCTTCTTTTTGTTAAATCCTGCTTCGAAGCGGTGATGTATTGATTGTAATTGTCCATTAGTCCACAAAATATCTTCAGAACCGTTGAAGATATAAAGATGAAACAAAAAGCACATCACTCGGGTGGCAAAGGGGATGAAAATGAGATGATGACCTTGACATTGAGACAACTTGAGATAACAAATTTCAAGTTTTGTACTGGATAAGATAGAAAGACAAGGGAGAAGGCCAGTGTGATTGAGACCGTATATCAAAGCTACTGCTTTGATCAATGACAGTAGGTCAGATCACTAGCTTTGATATTTGACCTATGCAAGTAGGTCAGGGTAAAATTTTGGATTCAGGGGTGTCGCGGGATGTTGCAGTCTGTGACTGCATTGTTGTGTTTGAGTCATGAAAGTTGAATTTTTTTTTATGTGAAGTACTTTAAAAACTAAAATTATTTACATTCTTTAAAATTTAAAGAACTTAGCAACAAATTGTTTCTTTATCACGTGATATTCCCATTTTACACGCTCTGGGTATATATACTGAAAATTCAAATGATTTATTTAAATGTATAACCTACATAGTCATCTGGTGCTAAAGCTACCTACGTATATGATCAATTCATGGAAATTACTTTTTTTTTCCGATATCCTGAACGCAACGCGACGTCCTGCATGACGTCACTGTCTCCCTCCGGTCGAGTCTGCAGCTCGCCGTAACCTTACCGTCAGCCCGCTGCCCAATGTTTTCACGGTAACCACCGGTTGTTAAAAACACCGTGGATTAGTGTGTGGAGTTTTCACGTGACGTTGTGTTCACATTCCCACCAGAGAAGCGTGGAAACAACAACGGAAGCCGTTAGTTCCTGGTGCTGGACGGCGCACACGTGTCCACACCGGAGCTACACGTGTGCGGATTCCACGGAGTTGTTTTGTGGAGTTGGTCGATCCCACTGAAAACACCCAGTGTGTGTGGTGCGTGTACGCGGATGACTGTCTGTTGTGACTGCAGTGATGCCCAACGTGTGCTTCTAAATTAAATGTCCCTTTTCACTTGAGTGATGGATGATTATATTACAAGACGTGTGGAAAAAGAAAAGTGGAAGTGTTGACGTGATTATGAAAGTAATGGATTCTGTTGAAGGGGAAAAAAATAGTGTAATTTCATACATACTTAAAGTAGTAGTACCAAAATATACCTCATGAATTAAAATGTAAAAAATGATCACTAAATATTTGATCCAATAGATCTGTGTATTATAATGTTGCATAGTGGTACAGGTACCGCTTAGTTCATAGATGTATGAAGAAAATCAGTAATTTTATTGCTGTGCCTCAAAATGTCCCCTGGATTGACTTAAAGGTCACTACATATACAAAAATAAATAGAAATAACACAATATAAGGGGGGAGGGGGGCAAGTAGACATTTCTAGAACAAACGTCCTAAGGCATCTCAGTCAGGCTGACCCCCCCATCATGTGACTCCATGCTCCTAGAACCTGGATCATGTTGGTCTCACTATTATTCTGATACTTAATATAAAAAAAAGTGCATTTCACTGTTTGACACTTCCAGTTTCCACTATAGCGGAGGTCAGAGGTCATCTCATTCAGAAAGATTTCTTATAGGCTTCGTTAAATCAACCAGTTTTGATAAAGGGAATTCAGTCACTGTGTAAAACTGGATGAATGAATGAACAGAAGAAACAATGCAGTCAATGCATGAATACACTGTACTGTATAATGCTGCTGTGGTGTTTGAACCTTCCTGGGGGGGGGCACAGGTTCTGAGTCTCCACAGTTGGTCATGTGCTCGGCTGGAGGATTCTGATCCTCAGCCGCCTGCTGTCCTCGCCGCTCCGCTCACGTATTTATGATTAAAAACAGTACGTTCATTTCTCAGATTAGTCACTGCAGCGGTACCTCCCTGAAGACACGCTCCTGTTTGAACACGTTGTGTAGATTCTTACTTTCTCGCCCCTGTTAGGTGAGTGCTGATTGGTTCATTCACTGCCGGACGATCCAGAATGGCCTGGAGGCCGCCATTCTTAAAAACAGTTTCATGAGAAATGTAATTGTTTGTTAGCGTGAGTTAAAGCAACTAGAAAACAAGCAAAGGTGTGTGTGTGTGTATGTGTGTGTATGAGTGTGTTTAATGTGCATAGAAGAACAGGTATGCTTGAGGGGCGGGTGGGGATGAAGAAGGGGCAGAAGATCCCCCCACGTGCAAACACACACATGTGCACACACACAGAGAAACATACACACCTGTCACTACTCTTCCTCATGTGAGACTCTGGCTTCTGCTCCTATTCATGATTCCAATAAAAAATTAGTCTAAATATTCATTCATTCACTCATTCATTCATTCATTATTTGAATGAATGAACGAATGTGATGCTGGTGCACAATGTAGGAAACAAAACTCAACCAAATGTCTTGAATGCAACACATTTTTTTTTAAAAATCCACAGTATTACAGCAGTTAAATCACCAGAGGGCAGTAAGGGCAATAATTTCCGGCAATGTCAAGTTTATTTTTTCACAGGTTGAGGAAACAAATTAACCTTGTCCTACTGCTGTTGTGAGAGGTGTGTGACTGATAGCCGTTAGAAAGCTAACTAGCTATTAGCTGCTCAGCTGTCACATGCTAAGCAGTTTGTAAATATACCTGCAGATGTCACTTCATTCAGATCAGAGTTGGTGTTTGAGTTGGTGTTTGTCTTTTCAGCTGCCTCATCCGACAAACAGTCCTTAAGATCTTTTTTGAGCAAAGCTCTTTTCTTCCTTAAAGTTATGAAAACTTATCAATATATACATTTACGGACATATAGATAATATTATGACTGAAAGCATGAACAAAACACATTGAGCCATCCCTTTCTTTGGTCCGACACCCTTTCAGGCACTGGACCTGTGACCTGTGACACACACACACACACACACACACACACACACACACACACATATATATATAAAATGTTATTTATTTGTTTGTTTATTTGTTTATTTTTTGGGCCCAAAACATTTGCCATACGATAGCCCCCTTATTCCACACCCTGTGTTATCAGCTGACAGATGTTTGGTGGTTTGACTGATGAACAACTTGTTGGTTTCTGTGGGACTGAATGAAACTCACTCAGACACACAAACACACACGTCTAAAGGTGTGAGCAGAGCTGTTTCATCCCTGGGCTGACAAACACTCCTGTTTAACCCTCTGACCACATATCTCATACGCAGTCACGGCCTCGAGTAGGTCTCACACACACACACACACACACACCCTGCTCTCCCATGCTGGCCCCTCACTGTAAACAGGCTGATATTCCATGAAATCGCCACGTCCTATTCTCTGAGGGCGATGACGCCGGTGACATGTAAAGCTCTCTGGCATTGTCCAGCTCTCTGCAGCTCTTTAGCGATGCAACCACCAGTGAAATGGCAAAGGGTCGCTGGGATGAAAACACAAGTCAGCAGCTGGTCAGCAAATCACAGTTGAAAGCTGTTAAATGGTGGATTTGCCTCGTAAGCAAGACAAGCCTAGGGTGGCTTTGTGGACCTGGTTTGGGAGGCAGAGTGGAGACTTTTTTTTTCATAAGCATCTACATTGGTTTTATTGATCAGAGCTCTGTATGATGGATGCTGCTTTTCGTGGACAGCTGATCTCATTAACGGAAAGAAGGAACTGAATTTCACTCAAACTCCTCAGAATCTGTTCCTGTTCTCAGACAGGCTTTATAGATCTGGTCGAGAGTGTTTCAGTCTCTGACAGGAAAAAAACAAACATCATTATAATAATTGGCCAGGAGCTAAAATAGGAAAATATAGGACAAATTAAATGTGATATAATTTCAAAATGTGAGTCATAGCCCAGATTTAATCGTTCCATTCTGGATATATATTAGAACCTGGATTTTTTTTTTATTCTTTCAGAAACCATAAGTGTCACAGGTTTATAGGTAGTAAAATATTTTCATATTTTTATATTCTTGGCACACATATTAATGTAATGGCTCTGGTTTGAGACAGAAACCCATAATGTCGTCACAACTTCAACTACAATGATCTCTTGAAGGGAGGTCACATGACTTCCCAAGGGGTCAAACGGAACTAATGATTAGAAAAAAAGAAAAAGCACACAGAACATCAGTTGTGTGATCGGATATAGGTCTGCTGCTGTGCGTCTCAGCTGAGAAACCAGAAATGATGTCACGGATGGAGTGAAACAGCAACACGTGTCCCCGTGACGGCTCAACACGCCCCCTAGTGGCCGTTCAGGAGAGGTCGTTCAGGGTCCCACCGCAGAGTAGAACCAATGCGTCTGTTCTTCAAGATCATACGGAGTTCAGGTGGAGGTGGAGAAGAAAAACCTTGGACTCTGATCTCACAAACAAACAAGATCCCAAAAGACAAAACATATATAAGCACAAATTATGCAGACATGAATTCAACTTTTAACATATAACATGACTTTGTGGTTTTCTGGTCTGTTTTATAGTATCAGATATAATAGCAGATAAGTGGCTAAAGATGAGACAATTACAATTTTGTTTTCAAGAAGATGAATGAATTCCACAGATTATTATTTCCATTTTCCTTTCATACTTAACCATAAAACCAGTCGTGAAGTATTGAGTAAGTCACAGGCGTGGGAGCCGGATTCAAATGCAACAGTCTCAGACAGGAAAGTAAATGATCTTTACTCAGATAGTAATGAGCGTTATGGTGCACAAAGCAGGTGTGAAACAGACTTGTGGTTGGGGTCAGAAAGCCAAACAGAATGAGTTTCCCAGAACAGTCAGGCTCAAAATCCATACAGCTAAGGCTTAAGCGCAGTGGCTAATGTCTGATTGGTAGGCAGTGGGTTAACAGGTGAATGAGTGACTGGAAACCAGAATCAGCTGCTGAGGGGAGCTGTTGATGGGTGAGGAGGGAGTGTTTGGCACACAGGTGAGTGGGAGGAAGGGCAGGTGCAATAATACTGAGATGTTGAGATGGACGATGTGGGGAACATGCAGATTAGCACAGATATCCTGAAAAACTATTGGCTGTCATCACCTGAACGTTTCATGTCAAAACACAAAAGTTTTTCTTGTTCATAAAGTAGGAAAGAAAAATATGTGCAAAACAAAAACATGATATTTACTGAACACAATGATAAAGGTTTAAATACATGATATATCATGAAGGCATTCAGCCTTACAGGAAATAACAGAAAATAGATAAGGGTTATTTTTGACCCATGTTGTGCGTGAGAAGGGTAGAAATACAGAAAGAGTTTTAAATCAAAACATAGGCAAGGACAACATGAAACAAGGCAGTCAGAAACTGCAACATCCCGTGACCCCCCCTGAATTCAAAACTTTACCCTGACCTACTTTCATAGGTCAGGGTCATTTAACAAAAGACTAATGATCCAACATGTAACTGGGCATTAGATGTGTACCTAAAAAGGGATAAAAGTTAAAATGTGACCTTGACCTAGTTTTTCAAGGTCAATGTTGTGATCCAATTTTCATCCCCCTACCGTCCCGAATATAACGCCTTTTGTTTTGTCTTTCTATCTTATCTAGCTCCTGAGATATGTGCAAAAATATCTCAGGATAGACTAGAACAAAGGCTGCAACATCCCGCGACACCACTGAATTCAAAATTTTACCCTGACCTACTTGAATAGGTCAAAGATCAAAGATAGTGCTCTGACCTACTGTTATAGATCAAAGCACTAGCTTTGGTCCATGGTCTTACTCACACTGGCTTTCTCCGTCGTCTTTCTATCTTATCTGGTTCCTGAGTGTACAAAAGTTGAAATGTACCCTTAACCTAGTTTTCTCCAGGTCAAGGTCATCATCTCATTTTCATCGCCTCTCCTGCCTGAGTAATGTGCTTTTTGTTTCATCTTTCTATCTGCAACGGTTGTGATGATATTTGGTGGATGGATTGGTAAATGAACAAACGAACAAACACTGGCAATTACAATCTCCTACACCACTGTACTGACTCATCTTCCCTGGAAACACACACTTCTCAGCTGTTTGGACGTCATTAAAT
The DNA here is from genome assembly GCF_040054535.1 of Antennarius striatus. NCBI lineage: Eukaryota > Metazoa > Chordata > Actinopteri > Lophiiformes > Antennariidae > Antennarius > Antennarius striatus. The sequence continues at coordinate 19,520,113 of NC_090788.1, read as the reverse complement.
TCTGGGTGACAGCAAACCTCCTCTAGTTGAACACCAGAAACCCTGAGATGATGTTTTTTGGATCATCTAACTGTACACACAAGTTGAGCAAAGCCCTTGATCACTGGTTATAACATTTATAGACAGGATCAGAAACCTGGGGGTTCTCTTTGAGAGCTATATAAATTTTATCAAACTAGTCAGCTCTGTTGTCCAAGGTAGTTTTAATCAGATTAGAACAATAGCTAAACTGACGCACTTTTTTGTTTATCTAGACTTTGAAACAGTCAAACATGCTTTTATTAGCTCCCGTCTAGATGACCTCAACCCACTTTACACAGGTTAAAGCACTTTATGGTGCCCCTTCTATACTCCTCTTCTGTGTCACTCAGGTCCACAGTGGAACATCTCATGGCCATCCCAGATCCCACCGACATGCAAATTAAAAGAGTCCACTAATCTGACAACGCTAAAATGTTTTTGCGTCCCGGGCGCAGTGGGGAGCGCTGTTGCCTCACACTAACCCATGTCTGCCCCCCCCCCCACATCCAGTCCCCACTAACTTTTTTTGTTGGTGGGGGCTTTTTGGTTTTTTTGGTGGGGCCCCACGATCAGCTGGCATCTTATCCAGGGTGTAGCCCGCCTTACGCCCGTATTCAGCAAGTTTGATAGATAGATACCCGGTGGTTCTGTTAACAGACAAATACCCCCTCATCAAGGGCATATAGCACCAGCTGACACCGAGTGTCTGTATAGTGGACGGGACTGGTTCCGTTCATATACGGTATGGACGGTCACTCTGAGGCGTGTCACTAGTGTCCGTGGGCGTCTCTCACGCCAGCCTCTTTAAATGCGGCGCAGACGTCTCCCTCCTCCCGCCCAGCAGCAGTCATGGCTCTGACCGGGAAGGTGGCGGCGGTGACCGGCGCGGCGATGGGGATCGGAAGGGCGATGACCGAGTTACTCCTGCAACACGGAGCCAAGGTAGAGTTGGTCCTCCACGGACTGCGTGGATCCAGACTGTGTGGACCCCTCCCGACCACAGACAGTGTGTAGGACTCCTGTTGTGTGGACTCTGTGGTGTGTGTTCTCCAGCAGAGATCCAGATGTTGGCTGGTCCATCTGGATCTCTGCTGGTTCTTCAGATTCATGGAGAAAAAACATGTTAAACCATGTAGGAAGTGAACAGGAGAGCAGAAATCTGTCAGTGAAACCTGTAAAGTCACAGAGTTACAGGAAAAAAGTTAGCAATTACTATTACTATTATTTCTACTGTTACTATTACTATTACCATTAGTATTACTATTACTACTGCTATTACTCTTACAATTACTACTATTACTGTTTTACTACTATTACTCTAACTATTACCATTAGTATGACTATTATTACTGCTATTACTATTAATATTGCTATTACTACTACTACTATTACTATTAATACTATTACTACGGCTAATTACTATTATTGCTTCTATTACCATCGGAATTACCACTTTTATCACTATTACAGTACTACTATTGCTATTACTATTACTAATGAAAATCACTGTTACCACTGCTAATTACTATTACTATCATTATTACTACCACTACTACCATAACTAGCTTCCTATGGCTACTACTATTACCACTACTGCTCATACTACTTCTACTGTCATAAGCTTTCTCCAGATCTACTAAAACACAATGCAGCTCCCTGTAGCCTTCTCTATACTTCTCTTTCAACATCCTCAAAGCAAATACTGCATCCGTAGTACTCCTTTTTGGCATGAAACCATACTGCTGCTCACAGATGCTCACTTCTGCCCTTCGTCTAGCTTCCACTACTCTCTCCCATAACTTCATTGTATGGCTCATCAGCTTTATTCCTCTGTAGTTGCCACAACTCTGCACATCTCCTTTGTTCTTAAAAATGGGCACCAGCACACTTCTCCTCCATTCCTCACCATTTAAGATCCTGTTGAACAACCCAGTCAGAAACACTACTGCCATGAGATGATTACAATAACAAATGATGACTAGAGTGGAAAAATCATTTCCCCTATGCAGGACAAATGAACGTGGTTTGTTCTTCCTCTACTACTATTTCTTCTACTAATGCTATTACTAGTACCAGTACTCACAAACTGAAGGAATGAAGTTTGGAAGAAGGTAACATTTTTCAAGCGAAGGTTTCTCTCATCAATGATGCTACAAATTTTAATCTTTGGTCCAAAGTAGTCTCTAAAAATCAACACTAAACACGTCTTTCAAATGTCATTGGTGAGTGACTATTAGGTAACTGATAGATGACTGGTAGGTGACTGTTGGGTAACTGATAGTTACCTGCCAGTCATCTCTCAGGATAATTGTGGGTATCTTGATAGATGACTGGTGGGTGACTGTTGGGTAACTGATAGATCTGCTGGGTGACTGTTGGGTGACACAAGGTCACAAGACGAGCATCTTTTAAAGAGGTCATGAGAGTCTAACGGTAGGTGTTCTGGTCCTGTCCAGGTCGCCCTCCTAGATGTGAACGAAACCGCAGCAAAGAGTTTAATGGAGGTCCTGGCCAAACAGTTTGGACCAGAGCGAGTTCTGTTTGTCCGCTGTGACGTTGAGTCAGAGGAGCAGTTCAGAGGTAACACACAACGGTCCAGCTTCAGTAGAAGTTAATCATGAACTCTTTATTACAGATAAACACGTTACGACAGACACAATCAAACACAAAATGTACAACGTATCACGATTATTTATCTACCTTTCTTTTCCAGATTAAAGGGGAATAATCATTAACTAATCATGTCGTATGTGTGCTGCTGTAATAAAATGGTGCTGAAGCCCTTAATCGAGGCCATGAACTTTAAGGTGAAGTGCCCTAACGGCTACCCACATCTCCTCTAAAGACTCCCTGCAGAAGACAGTCGACACCTTTGGAGGAATCGACATCATGTGCAACAACGCTGGCATCCTGAACGAGGCTCTGCTGGAGAAAACCGTCTCCATCAACCTTGTAAGAGGAGCAGCAAGCTGCCCCACACACACCCGCCATGAGGGAAATGGCACCACTATACCGACATCTCCAGAGACAGGAACCTTCTCAGCTAATGCCTCCTGTGTGTTGCAGGTGGCCGTCATCAGGGGCACCTACTTGGCCACAGAGCTCATGCGCAAGTTGAATGGAGATCGAGGAGGGGTGATCATCAACACAGCATCCATTACAGGTACTCACATTCACACATGACTTTATTGCAGTAGCATTTGTTTTTAGTCAACTTTTTGTATCTGCAGGTGTATACCATGACCTTACACGAAGGTGTAAGAGTCAGGATCGTTTGAAGTTCAGACTGCTGGATGGAACAGTTCATTTTGGGCCTGCACTTTTAATAAATCACCCCATTTTAGCGTCACTCCACTGGCTAACCATACATTTTAGAATCCATTTCAAAATTCTTTTATTTACTTTTAAATCCCTAAATGCACTTGCCCCGCCCTACCTCTCTGAGCTTCTACTCCCTTACATACCTGCTCGCTCTCTCAGGTCAGCTGATCAGCTTCTTCTGAGTGTGCCCAAAACCAAACGGATGCTCAGAGGGGACCATGCCTTTGCTGTTGTGGCTCCTAAATTACGGAATAATCTGCCTCAGCAAATCAGACAGGCCTCTTCTCTGTCTGTTTTTAAATAGCTTGTGGAAACCTACCTCTTCTCCTTGGCTTTTAACATCTAGATGGACAATGGATTTTATTTTATTTTATTGCTCTGATTGCTTTTATCCATGTTTTATGTTTTTGATTAATTTATTTGACTTATAATATTTGAGCCATTTTGTCTTTTATCTATAATGTTTTGGGTTTTTTTTATTCGTCTGTGCAGCACTTTAGTCGACTGTGGTTGTTGTAAAGTGCTTAACAAATAAAGATTGGATTGGATTGGATTTGATGGATGGACTTTTACTTGGCTCACCCATCTGTCATCAAGGCTGAACTGATGCAACATCCTTTATTGGCAGAGGGTAGAGTCAATGAAGTTCTGCTTTGCTGCTATTAGAGGTTCTTCCTGTTATCGGGGAGGTTGTGCAGTAAAATGAAGAAGAGCTATGAAAAATATTCATGTATCCATCCTGAAGGAGAACGGCGTATGTCCAGCTGTTTCATTTGTTCCTGGTGTTCTGGCTGGAACTTATGCCTGACTCTCAGCCGTTGTAATTAAATCTAACCTAACCCTAACCCTCACACCTGAAATCCTAACTTCTCCCATCTTGCAGGTATCTTTCCTCTGATGTCCATACCCATCTATACTTCCACCAAGCATGGGGTGATTGGCTTCACACGGAGTACTGCGGTGAGGAAGCTTGTGTTTTCATGAAGAAAACTTTGTAGGCTTCTTCTGTCTGTATGTCTGACCTGGGCCCGGTGTGATCAACGGTCGAGAGCCTGACTGGACACGTGGCTGATTAACACGCTAACAGTGAAGTTATTTTGACAGGTCCACCACTGGGTATTTGTATAAAACAATATTTTACAACATTTTTATCACCAGGCTGCTTTTGCTGCGTTAGGCTATGGTATAAGAGTCAACGCACTCTGCCCCACGTTTGTCCAAACTGAACTCTTCTCCGACATCCCATCTCGCCTGGGACAGTTCTCCAAACTGGATGAGCACAACCAACAGTTATTAGCCCAGTTGGGGCTTTTAAGGTGAGTCTGAACCCATCAACTATATTTATCTCTGAATTGAGGGCATTGAATAGCCAATCACATATGAGCCCGTGAAGGGGACACTAACCATGTGACGCTACAGACCTACAAATTCACAGAGGTCCTTTGTGTCCTCAGTGTATCTGAGACAGTGGAGCCCATCCTGGAGCTGATAACTGACATCACCAAGAATGGAGAGGCCATCTGTGTGTCCCCAAAAGGAAAAAAATATGCTACCTTTCCCACATTGATGGAGCTCCTGACTTAGAATGGAGAAGGTAGAGGTGTGTAGTGACTGCCTAAGACTTAACATTCTTATTTACTGAACACTGGTTAAAGTTTAAATACATGATATATCATGGAGTAATTCATCCATACATGAAATAAATGAAAATAATTATGGGTTATTTTTGACCTATGTTGCGCGTGAGAAGGGGTAGAAATACAAGAAATCAAATGTAAGCAAGGACAACATTAAATAAGGATGTAAGATGATCAAAAAGAATACTGAATGATATTAATTTAGCACAAGATAATTCTATTAAACAAAACATCAAAACTCAGGTCATTTTTGATATGTCATGCATCAAAAGCATGACGTAAACTTAACAGCCTTGTAATGGTGACAGTTAAGTAATTATATTCTGTGTTTTATATTTCATATATAAATATATTTTGTACATGCTCATATTGATTTGTAAGTCAATGTGAGCAAAATAATGAAGTTTAGGCAAAACAATCTGATATAGTCATAGTATACATGTCAGGTAAATATCAAAGGATGATGTGACTCAAGTAATAAATCAAGAAATGATATATTAAAATAATAAGGCAGTGATTTATACCTTTGTGATGGTAGTAGCTGTATCTCCTACACCACTGTACTGACTCATCTTCCCTGGAAACACACACTTCTCAGCTGTTTGGACGTCATTAAATTCTGGATGACAGCAAACCTCCTCTAGTTGAACACCAGAAACTCCGAGATGATGTTATTTGGATCATCTAACTGTACACACAAGTTGAGCAAAGCCCTTGATCACTGGTTATAACATCTATAGACAGGATCGGAAACCTGGGGGTTCTCTTTGAGAGCTATATAAACTTTAACAAACAAGTCAGCTCTGCTGTCCAAGTTAGTTTTAATCAGTTTAGAACAATAGCTAAACTGATGCACTTTTTATCCTCTTAATAGACTTTGAAACAGTCAAACATGCTTTTATTAGCTCCCGTCTAGATGACCTCAATCCACTTTACACAGGTCTAGTGTTAAAGTTGTTCTTTTTGTGATTAAAGCACTTTATGGTGCCCCTTCTATACTCCTCTTCTGTGTCACTCAGGTCCACAGTGGAACATCTCATGGCCATCCCAGATCCCACCGACATGCTGAAGCACCAGAGGGGACAGAGGGCTCTCTGTAGGAGCCCCCAACTCCTGAGTGTTTTGTGTTGTCAAAGCATCAATACTGTTTTTCCCTCCCTGCTAAACGTGTAAAGCACTTTCACCCAACTGCTGTGTGTTTAAATGTGCAATACAAATTAAAAGAGTCCACTAATCTGACAACGGTAAAATGTTTTTGCGTCCCGGGCGCAGTGGGGAGCGCTGTTGCCTCACACTAACCCATGTCTGCCCTCCAGGCTTTTTGTGGGGCCCCACGATCAGTTGGCATTTTATCCAGAGTATAACCCGCGTTTTGCTCGTGTGCAGCAGACCCGTGACCCGTGACCCGCAAGAAGGTCAAGCGGCTGGATGGAACGTGTTCTCCGACGCGTGGATGATGTGAACACCAGCACTAGACACCCGGTGGTTCTGTTAACAGACAAATACCCCCTAATCAAGGGCATACAGCACCAGCTGACACTGAGTGTCTGTATAGTGGACGGGACTGGTTCCGTTCATATACGGTATGGACGGACACTCTGAGGCGTGTCACTAGTGTCCGTGGGCGTCTCTCACGCCAGCCTCTTTAAATGCGGCGCAGACGTCTCCCTCCTCCCGCCCAGCAGCAGTCATGGCTCTGACCGGGAAGGTGGCGGCGGTGACCGGCGCGGCGATGGGGATCGGAAGGGCGATGACCGAGTTACTCCTGCAACACGGAGCCAAGGTAGAGTTGGTCCTCCACGGACTGCGTGGATCCAGACTGTGTGGACCCCTCCCGACCACAGACAGTGTGTAGGACTCCTGTTGTGTGGACTGTGTGGTGTGTGTTCACCAGCAGAGATCCAGATGTTGGCTGGTCCATCTGGATCTCTGCTGGTTCTTCAGATTCATGGAGAAAAAACATGTTAAACCATGTAGGAAGTGAACAGGAGAGCAGAAATCTGTCAGTGAAACCTGTAAAGTCACAGAGTTACAGGAAAAAAGTTAGCAATTACTATTACTATTATTTCTACTGTTACTATTACTATTACCATTAGTATTACTATTACTACTGTTATTACTATCAGTATTACTATTACTACTATTACTATTACTACTGCTAATTACTATTACCACAGCCAATTACTATTACTATCACTATTACTACTATAACTTTTTTTTTTTTATAGCTGCTACTATTACCACTACTACTCCTACGACTATTATTACCAGGTAGAGTGGAAAAATCATTTCCCCTATGCAGGACAAGTGAATGTGGTTTCTTCCTCTACTACTATTTCTTCTACTAATGCTATTACTAGTACCAGTACTCACAAACTGGAGGGGTGAAGTTTGAAGAATGTAACATTTTTCAAGTGAAGGTGTCTCTCATCAATAATGCTGCAAATTTTAATCTTTGATCCAAAGTAGGAACTACAAATCAACATGAAACACGTTTTTCAAATGTCATTGTGGGTGACTGTTGGGAAACTGATAGATGACTGGTGGGTATCTTGATAGATGACTGGTAGTTGACTATTGGGTATCTTGATAGATGACTGCTGGGTGACTGTTGGGTGACACAAGGTCACAAGACGAGCATCTTTTAAAGAGGTCATGAGAGTCTGACGGTAGGTGTTCTGGTCCTGTCCAGGTCGCCCTCCTGGATGTGAACGAAACCGCAGCAAAGAGTTTAGTGGAGGTCCTGTCGAAACAGTTTGGACCAGAGCGAGTTCTGTTTGTCCGCTGTGACGTTGAGTCAGAGGAGCAGTTCAGAGGTAACACACAACGGTCCAGCTTCAGTAGAAGTTAATCATGAACTCTTTATTGTAGATCAAGTTTACCTTTTTTTTTTAACCAATGCCCCATTTACATTTAAAATCAGGTCAGATAAACACGTTACGACAGACACACAAGCAAACAAAATGTACAACGTATCACAATTATTTATCTACCTTTCTTTTCCAGATTAAAGGGGAATAATCATTAATCAATCATGTCGTATGTGTGCTGCTGTAATAAAATGGTGCTGAAGCCCTTAATCGAGGCCATGAACTTTAAGGTGAAGTGCCCTAACGGTTACCCACATCTCCTCTAAAGACTCCCTGCAGAAGACAGTCGACACCTTTGGAGGAATCGACATCATGTGCAACAACGCTGGCATCCTGAACGAGGCTCTGTTCGAGAAAACCGTCTCCATCAACCTTGTAAGAGGAGCAGCAAGCTGCCCCACACACACCCGCCATGAGGGAAATGGCACCACTATACCGACATCTCCAGAGACAGGAACCTTCTCAGCTAATGCCTCCTGTGTGTTGCAGGTGGCCGTCATCAGGGGCACCTACTTGGCCACAGAGCTCATGCGCAAGTTGAATGGAGATCGAGGAGGGGTGATCATCAACACAGCATCTGCTGCAGGTACCCACATTCACACATGACTTCATTGCAGTAGCATTTGTTTTTAGTCAGCTTTATGTATCTGCAGATGCATACCATAACCTTGCATGAAGGTGTAAGAGTCAGGATTGTTTTAAGTTCAGACTGTTGGATGGAACAGTTCATTTTAGGCCTGCACTTTTAATAAATCACTCATTTGGTGGATGGACTTTTACTTGGCTCACCCTTCTGTCATCAGGGCTGAACTGATGCATCATCCTTTATTAGCAGAGGGTAGAGTCAAAGAGGCAGAGACTGAACTTCTGCTTTGCTGCTATTAGAGGTTCTTCCTGTTATTGGGGAGGTTGTGCAGTAAAATGAAGAAGAGCTATGAAAAATATTCATGTATCCATCCTGAAGGAGAACGGCGTATGTCCAGCTGTTTCATTTGTTCCTGGTGTACTGGCTGGAACTTATGCCTGACTCTCAGCCGTTGTAATTAAATCTAACCTAACCCTAACCCTCACACCTGAAACCCTAACTTCTCCCGTCCTGCAGGTGTCTTTCCTGTGATGTCCATGCCCGTCTATACTTCCACCAAGCATGGGGTGATTGGCTTCACACGGAGTACTGCGGTGAGGAAGCTTGTGTTTTCATGAAGAAACTTTGTAGGCTTCTTCTGTCTGTATGTCTGACCTGGGCCTGGTGTGATCAACGGTCGAGAGCCTGACTGGACACGTGGCTGATTAACACGCTAACAGTGAAGTTATTTTGACAGGTCCACAATATTTTACAACATTTTTATCACCAGGCTGCTTTTGCTGCGTTAGGCTATGGTATAAGAGTCAACGCACTCTGCCCCACGTTTGTCCAAACTGAACTCTTCTCCGACATCCCATCTCACCTGGGACAGTTCTCCAAGTTGAATGAGTACAACGAACAGGTTTTAGCCAAGTTGGGGGTCTTAAGGTGAGTCTGAACCCATCAACTACATTTCTCTGAATTGAGTGCATTGAAAAGCCAATCAGATATGAGCCCGTGAAGGGGACACTAACCATGTGACGCTACAGACCTATAAATTCACAGAGGTCCTTTGTGTCCTCAGTGTATCTGAGACAGTGGAGCCCATGCTGGAGCTGATAACCGACATCGCCAAGAATGGAGAGGCCATCTGTGTGTCCCCAAAAGGAAAAAAATATGTTACTTTCCCCACAATGAATGAGCTCCTGGCTTAGAATGGAGAAGGTGGATGTGTGTGTTGTCCATCAACAGAGCAGCCACGAGTCACGTTGTTTATCATTCAGGTCATCTGTTCGTTTATCCAGCAAAGCAGCAAGTTGAAATCTTTGTGCAAGAGATTGTTGTGTGTCATGTCAAGAACTTGTGTTTCTGATTTGTGAAAAGAACTTCATAAAAACTTGTACAAACTGTTTTCCTTTATTTTGTATCCAGGCTGTCCTGCTGGCGTATCTGAGATTAAATAAATGAAGGGGGGAACAAAGTAAATGAATGAAGGATGAAGTTAATGAATAGAGGGTAGAGCAAATGAAGGGGGATGAATTCTTCCTAAATGTCAGACCTCACCAAAAACAGTCTCAATATACTGCTGTGTTTCTTAAGTGGAGACTTCCTTCACTTCTCACCTGATACAAAACCTTGTTTGAGCCTCATCTACAATATTGGAGCGTTCAAAAATTACAGTTTACTTACAAAAACTAGAGATGCTAATCCCCAGAAAATATTTAGATGGACCAAAATGTAAATTTGTTACGGTACAGTGATCAAACCGGCTGCTCTACTGGAACCACTGACATGTGTTTAGTGTGCATCTATTGTATGTTTGTTTGTATGTTGTTGTATATTAAGGATATCTAGCTGATACTGACCACGTTTTTGGGTCCAAAATTTGAGAAGATTGTAAGGAATAGTTCTGATTTTGTTCTGCAGTTTATCACAAAGAAGGAATTGAATATTTATAATGTAGTATCAGAAGTATTCAGCTGATCTTAAGAAAGATTCTGGCGAGACAGCTCAAGTAAACTGTTGAATTGTTTGTTTTACTCTCCACCCATTTGGCAGCTGCTGCTTCAGGAAAAAATGACGTCAGCCTGGCCCGCATACTTTTTGGTCTTTGGAACCAGTATTTCATGGTCCACAGCCAGCCCTAACATCTCTAATAAGGCCAACACATGTCATTAATATCCTGGTTCTTTCAATAGGATCAGGACAAACATCATTTTGTTTTCCACAGTGTGAGTTTACCTGATTTATGTCTTCCTTCATGCAGCAGCGCATTCTTCAAATAAACTGAGTGATGCTAGACGTTAAGGTGGACATGCTTATCACGAATTGGCTCTTAGATTCCAGGGGTTGGAGGTGCGTTTTAGTTTAAGTGAAACTTAACTGCTGAGTGTTGTGGGTTATTTGGTAAAATTATTGCTATTCAAATATTCAACAGGTGTAATATTAGACTTGTTTCCGCTCGTTTCTCAGCCAACTTTGACTAACAGAGGTCCTGAAGGTTGGATGTGATCACAGGATCATGTTCGTGGTCTGAAGAACCTCCCAGAGTCCTCTTAGTTCTAATGAGTTCAGGTATTTAAACTCTACCACAGTCATCAAGGTCACACCTTAGCAGTTGGGTGTAATGCACTATTATGGAATGTTACAGTTGAAGACACTAGTTTGTTTGCATAACAGGGCATCACATGATCACTTTGTTTATTATCAGTTAATGTTGCTGCTGATTTAACAGAGGACAGTGATTCTACCAGAGGTGGACAAATGCTGCTTAAACTATTGTGATGTTTTACACTGATTCCAGACAGCTGTGGGTGGAGAACAACAACTACACACCTAACATTGTGAGAATAAGATTTCACGACATATGAGTGGGTTTCTCAACCATGACAGCAATGAATAATAACATAACAACAATAATTATATTGATGTATTGGTGTACCTTGCATAACTGCATGAATCTGGTGCAATAACTCCATACAGTTACTCACAATTTTTCCATACCAGAAGTCATGGCATCTAGAGGGCTCTCTACTGGGGGCCTCTAGTAGGGTTTCATACAGGGCCCTGCCAAGACCTCTAGTGGCTTCTAGTAGGACCTCTAGATGGGCCAACAGTGGGGCTTCTAGCAAGTCCTCTATAGAGTCTCTCCCAGGGCTTGTACTCACCTCTATAGGGACCTTTATTAGACACCTCTAGCCGAGTTTCTAGTGAGGCTTTTAGCAGGATCTCTAGCAGGGCCTTTAGTAGCCTCTAGTAGGGCATCCAGTCGGATATCTAGTAGGTTCTGCAGTGGCCTCCAGTAGAGCTGGTACCAGGCTCTCGAGTGGCGTCTAACAGTGGAGTCTCTACCGGGGCGTCCAGAGGGGTCCTAGTGGATTTTGGTTAAAAGGCATACATCCAGGATCTTTCCTTGCCAGCAGCTGACTGTACCTTGTCGGAGTCAGGGGGTCTTTGCAAATGGAGGATGGTCCTTCCTGCCAGGACTGCTCAGTGCTGCCTCTGTACGGTCTGGAGGTATGAATTCCTCTGGTGTGGATCATTCCTGGGGATTCTGGACTGTTTAATCTGAAGCCTAGAAACTTGTTAATGTGCATGTAGAGTCATTCTTTATTGACAATCCAACAATCCAATGAATGAATACAGCTGTTATTTTCATTTCAATAAAGAGCACTTATTCTGAAGTTTTACAAGTGTGTTTCCTGTAAATCTGGTTTGGAAGAGCCTGATGCTAGACGTGGCAGAGAGGAGGAACGATTCAGTCAGGAAGACTGAACCTTTGTAAATTTGTGTCAGGGTTCATTTTCCTTTTTGTGCCTCTCAGTCTAACTTTCCAGCTATCATCACTTACAGCTGTCAGTGATTGGCAGTTCTGATCGTTTGGTCACATCTAGCCATTAGCATGGCAACACAGATTTTTAGCATGTTATCATGCTGCTATCTTTTTTTAATCTTTGACAATCTACGTCATACATGCTGCTGTTATGTATGTGACAACCTCCTCATGACCCCCTAGTCTTTGCAGACTCACCAACATCATCATTCATCAACCATTCATCAGCCACCGCCGCCAATGTCAGGTCTCCAAAGGGACTGCATTGTAAAGTATTGCCTGTACTCACTTCCTCATCCATACTTATTCCGATGTACCTTTCACATCTCGTAACACATTAGGGACTAGGGATTCTGGCTACAGCAAGGAAAAAATTGTAACTTCAAGAACATGTGATAGTTGCTAGCATACCTAGTGAATCTGGTAAAACTTGTGTGTGTCTCACAGCAGGAGGTGTAAGAGGTGCTTCCTGTTGTCCTGCTGATGGCTCGTGGAGGGCGTCTCATGTCTAAACGCTCTGTCTCTGTGAAGAACGGTGGACGTTCTCTGTCTGATTCAGCTCAAAGTTGTCTCTCTGCCTCAGGAGGCCGCGGAAGACTTTCTCAGCGTAGCGGAAGAAGTTCCTGTTCTGCTCCAGGTCCTGAGTGTTAATGATGCGAATCGCCAGAGCGTCCTGAATGGCTGGAGACTCGCAGGGATGATGCTGCACGCGGTGACTCACACTCCTCCCTGGTTCGATGACCAGCAGACCGAGTTCCTCTTCATTGCTATAGCCAGAAGAACAGTTGAGCATCGTTCTGCCGTCGGCAGCGGCTTCACTCTTCGCCTCTTGGTCCGTGGTTCCAGTGTCTTCACTTGATCCATTATGTTTATACATATTGCTGGTGACGTTCCTCGGTGTGGTCGACTCTTTAATTCCACCTGTTGAGTTCCCGGGACTGAGCAGACCTTCTTCAGTTGAGCAGGTCAGATTGGTTCTGCTATCTGCGTTAGCTTGTCTTGGTCCATTGGTTCTGGTTTTTCTGGGTCCTGGAGCTGCAGTCTCACGAATGTTTCGGTTTAGGTAGGCTGCATAGCCCTGGATGAGGCGCGATAATCCTGATTTATAGGACCAGCGCAGTGACATCGCTGATCCCACTGGAACAGAACCCAGACGAACCTGTTGGCATACAGAGATCAGAAGAGTCTAGTTTGGCCCCGGACACAGATCCACGTCAGACGTCTCCACGCCTCCATGCTCATCCAGAGCCTTCAGCATTCGTGACTCTGTCTTACCTGGTGAATTCTCAGGTGTACATGAAATGCAGCTCCCACCAGCCACTGCTGCATGGACACTGAACTCATTCTCTTCTTGTTGGTCATTCTCTCGTAATGATCCAGCAGCTCCAGTGTCAGCAAATCGTCAAACAGCTCTGTGTTTTCCGCCATCTCATCCTGGTTGTTGGTGATGGTGGGCAACAGGTGGAGGTAGCTTTGGATGATCCAGCCTATCCTGGATGAACTGCTAATGCCAAAAATCATCTTAGCCTGGGGTCTCTGAGGAGATGATTCATTCGCCTCTGCTGATTCCTGCCCTCGGACCTGGAGGGAGTTTGTACATCTGAATTCAAGGTGTCTGTTTGTGTTGACTTTTGATTTGATAAGCATTCTGTACTTTTAGGCAGGGGATGTAGCTCAGTGGTAGAGCGCATACACTGGGTGCTGAACCTGGCAGCACAAACCCTCCACGAGGGCACAAGGCAGAGTCAATGCAAACCTGGTCCCAAGCCGAGATAAATGTAGAAGGCTGTGGCTGGAAGGGCATCCAGCATAAAAAACTTTGCCAAACAAATATGAGCAATCATCTAAAATGGAAGAAGGATAACACACTGTGGCGATCCCTAACGGGACAAGAAGAAAATTTTTTAGACATTCTGTACTTTAAGCAGTCAAAAACTGACCCCACACCAACCTCAAACTGAGAATCAAACTGTTGGTGCAACATTTCTGAATTTCTTATGTACGTTTCTCTAGAAATAAGTAAAAAAAGAACAGAACTTGTTGGTCATTGTCCCAGAGTAGTGCTCAAGTGGACAACACTGGATCAGCCAGGGGCCCCTCACTCCACAAACAGGACTCAATGTTGTATATCATGGATTCAGGCACAGGAATCCAGGACAGGGACATTAAGGGGTTTAAGAAAAAAGCTATTCCTAGTTCAGAGGTAAAAAAAAAAAAGGTCAGAAACTGACAAAATAGAACAGGAAATAAGAACCAGCTCACATGTCGTCAGTGTGTCGTATCAGAGCAGATGTTAAACACATGGATTTCAGAAGTGGATGAAAAGACCAACCAGGAAATGTTCAGTTTATAAACAATTGAGGGGAACTTGGAGGAGAAACCTCTGCTCCATTTTCATTAAAATGTTCTGAAAATCCAGTAAGAACTGAGGGTTTGAGTGATGGTCAAAAAAGTCAGAAAACTCTTCTCCTTATGATTTTATGGGTTGTTCTCTGGTGCGCCTGGTGCCTCTAATTCTCCTACAGACTTATTTCTATACCCACGAGGTAGTTTACCACTAGTAGATGGAAGGCCAGCGATGACTATCTGTAGTGTTAAAGAAAATAAAAACTTGTCTATTGTTGTGTAATCCTACTAAAAATGACCCACCCTGGGGAGATCGTCACCTCCCTGGCGGATTGGGGACAACATTGACATGAAACCAAAGAGCTTTACGTACTTGTAGGGCGACCTGGTCGAAGAGCATGGACAGAGCCAGAGCGACGACCCCGATCCCCCCGTGGATGACTCTGCTGCTTCCTCCCACCCTGTTCGTCAGGTTCAGTCTGAACTCAGACTGCTGCTCCAGGGTCATGCTTCTCTGTGAGAAGGCGTAATGGTGCCGCAGCGCCGCCGAGGAGTCCAGAGACAGGTAGGTGGTGAGGACCGGGTCCAGAGAGATGTCCGGGATGATGTTGGCGTCTCGAGCCACGAAGAACAGCTCCTGGATGGTGGATGGAGAAGGGAGGCACATCCCCTGACCGGTCAGGATCATGGTTGGGTCTGTCTGGTCGGTGAGCGCCGGTGTGTGTCTGCAGCTATGCTTCTTATCTGTGTTTGTTCGCCCCAGTTGGGATGTTTTCAGTCCAACCAGCTCTTGCTGCTCAAATGTTACAACTTAAAACATCTGGGTTGAGTTGGGTTGAGACTCTGGGTCATGAGTCTCTCTTTGGTTCCCACCCACCTCCCCCCACAGGCCACACGAAGAGGAAGCTTTGGGTGTGAAGGGTCACCGTTCACAGTCGCATATCTACACCAGCTGAAGGTACTACCTGAGTCTAAAACTTCCAAATTTTGTCAATTTCAAAGGTTAATAATGTTCTTTTTTCATATGACACAATCGTGCATATACAGTATATATTTTTTGAAACACTGATATTGTTGTAGATATTATATTCTTTTAGTTTGTCCTGGTTAGGCTTAGCATTTGATAAAATTTCAGACTCTGTAATGATTTTAAATACTAAAATGAATCTGGGAACAAGCCTTAGATTCATGGCTCATCATTGTCTCTGTTTTTTTTTGTTTTTTTGTACTGCTGCCAAAGGTTGAAAGCTTATCTAAGTGTCAATGCTATCCCATAAAAAATAAAAGTTAACATTTCAGCAGTGTGACAGTGTTTAATAAACACATTCCTTTTTGGTATTTTCTGAAAGGTAAATATTGTGAGAAATGTTAGCATAGCAGCCTGCTGCCTGGTGAAGGCAGCTGACGTCACACAACCTTTGTCCTTACCCGAGAACACACCGGCTGATTATTAACCTCAATGTTGATAAGACAGTCGTCTTCAAGTCGGGATGGATCCCCTGACCAGTGACCACTCAGTCAGGTCCAGGCAACGCTTCAAACTTCTGGCTTTGTGTTGCAGTGAGGATGCCTGCAGTAAAATGTGTATTTGTGCATCCAAGGCAGACAATCAGCAAGAAGACAAGAGGTCCTTCTCCTCTTAAATCCTTACTCCATTCTGTGTGGAGTTTGCATGTTCTCCCCGTGTCTGTGTGGGTTCTCTGTCACACCCCCAGAAACATGCAGCTTAGTCGAAATATTCACTCCACATTGTCTGTAGGTGGGAGTGTGAGCGTGTGTGTTTGTCTTTCTTGTGGCCTTGAGCTCTAATCCAGGGTGTCCTGGATGCCCAGGTGTGTATGTGTGTGTGTGTATATATATATATATATATATTTTTTTTTTTTAATTATTATTATTATTATTTTATTTATTTATTTTTTAAGAACAAGGGAGACGTGCAGAGATATGGCTACAGGAGAATAAAGCTGATGAGCCATTCACTGTGGCGACCCCTGAAGGGAAAAGCCGAAAGAAGAGAAGTTTATGTTCGGTTTTTGTATTGTACTGTTGGCGAAACTCAATCCTTGTGGACGCTCATACTGTCTATTCTGTAATTACTTTTGGGATGCACAAATTTTTCTTGAAGTGCATCCCAAGGATGCACAACTTTCTTGAGGTAAAATTAACTCTCATCATCATCATCATCATCATCATCATCATCATCATCATCATCATCATCATCATCATCATCATCATCATCATCTTCATCATCAAACAATCATTTAGCCTAACTATTCAGGGTATAATTTGATTATATGTTAATGTTTATTTGCTAAATTTAATTGCTGGTTACTTTACAGACTTGAATTAATAAAAAAATCTAATCAGCAATTGAATAGTGATGTATTATTAGAGCCTTAGAGAAGATAATAATTGGTTTATATATATATATATATATATATATATATATATATATATATATATATATATATATATATATATATATATATATATATATATATATATATATATATGTTCTCTCTCATTTTCCTCATTCATCAACTCTTCAAAGTACTCTTTCCATCTTCCCATCACACTACTGGCACCTGTCAATAGACCTCCATCCCTATCCTTAATCACCCTAACCTGCTGCGCGTCCTTCCCATCTCTGTCTCTGTCTTGCCAACCCGTATAGATCAGAAAATAAAAACAAACATAAACAAACTGCTAATTTAAATGATTTTATTAATAACGACGTCATGACTATTTAAGTAAAAACAAAAAACGAGTAAAATTATATACTACTTTTACCAAAATGTTAAAGCCTGGTAGTCATTAAAAAACTGTTTTAGAAATAAATAAAGTTGTAATGTCATTGTCACTTGGTTTTTCTCAAACTTTTGCATCTTTTCCGGAGGCGTGGTGATAATCAATCAAACAATCAATCAACCTTTGTTTGTGTAGTGCTTAATCACATCAGCATTTCAAAGCACTTCTAAAGAGAGACAAACCCAACAGGACCCTCGCTCAGAAGGGTCTCACTAACTCCTCGCTCTCACTGCAGCGATGTCGCGTTGCCGTTTGGTTGATTTATATTTGGGAGATTCACGCAGGTAAGTTTCGTGATGAGAAACCCGCGCGAAATCAAAACATAATGGCGATTTTTCGGGTTCGAAATTTAAGTGGAGAAATTAAAAAAATAAAATAAATTGCGAATAATTTTGTTGAATGGAAGTGCATTTAAGGCTTGCGTCCCGTCAAAAAAAAAGTGAGTCAAAGATGCAAGGACGCACGGAAATAAGAACACTGGATGATGATGATGATGATGATGATGATGATGATGATACATACTGTAGTTGATGTATGTGGTGCGTTCACGTTCAGGGTCAGTCGGGAGTTCTTTACTGCTGCGGTCAGTAAACATAAAGTAGATATTAAAATGAATACATTTACATTCATTTTTAACAAGGTAATTCTAGCATTTATGTGCCAAATCACATTAAAACACAGAATATAAATGGAGACAAAACCAAAAGCATTCTGTATGACGTCGAACAGGAGCGTTAGGATGATAACAATAGATTTCAGACCACGGTTCCCATGAAAACTCATCATTAACACTTCTGATAGGCGAGTTGGTGTCATGTAACCCCACCTTCAGTTGAGCGAGTCCATCAATCCTTGAAGTCCCTGCTTCAAAGGATTCAAAGCGTTTATTATCGTGTGCGCTGTGAATAAAAAGTTTTCCCTATATAATGAAAAACTTACTCTGCCATCCGCACGTAAACGCACCAGAGTTGTTCAAACAAGGATGAAGCCGAATTGCTCAAAGTAGAATGAAGCAAACTAGGACTGGACAGGATTCAAGGTTTATTTAAAAATTATTTTCCAATTCTGAATTATTTCATAGTTCAGAAAACATATTTGTAAAAATTTATCAAAGACGTCACTTCGTTTAAAAAATTTTTTAATTCGTAATCCAGTGGTTGCGCTGCTGCACTTCCGGGTTAAACGTAAATCACGTGATCGTGTTCATCCGGGGCTTACGTCACGGGGAAGTTCCGCGTCCTGCTCGCCGCCTGTTGTCGGTGGATTCGCGGCAGGTGAGTAGCGGAACCTCCTGCTGGAAAACCGCTCGTTAACCGGTTCGAGCCGCACCCGTTAGCCGTTAACGGCTCCGCTAACTGACAAACGGGCGCATGAGCAGCTGTTAGTTATTTAAAGCTGTGGTCTGAGACCAACCGAAAGATGGACGGAGGACCGGGGACCGCTGTGACCGCTGATAACCTTTAGTGAAACCGGTCTGTTGTCCGGTGCTTTTTGGATGTTTTACTTGTTTTACGTTTTAAATATGCTGTAACACAGGGGTGTCAAACTCGTTTTCACCGAGGTCAACATCAGCATTACGGCTGTCCTCAAAGGGCCAGATGTAAATAATCTAATGTAAAATAAATATTACTACTCCTTAATGTTATATAACTCTGAATTTATTAGTTATTCAAGTTACAAGCATTACAGTTGCACAGAAAACACATGTTTCTTTCTTTGTTACAGCATAAATTCTTTTAATTTATGAGGTTATTAAACCCACAGAACTCCATCAATCAAGGATCAAACTATCCAATGAATAATAATTAAAAAAAAAAACATTAAACACGAGTTAAGACATTAACTTTGTTCAAAACGTTTTTGTCAAAGCTAAAATGGGCTTCATTACTGCATTGTGGGAAATGTAGTTTTTGGGTTAAAGCAAACTTTTGACCTATTTACTACCCCTCTGACCTTTTATGCTCTCATGGGCCACATAAAATGATTTGGCGGGCCACATTTGGCCCCCGGGCCTTGAGTTTGACACATGTGTTTTAACAGATGGTGACAGCGAACCAAGTAGTTGGGAGATAGACAGCTTTTTAAAAATGAGATTAAAAAGGTTATAGTGAAGTGTTTAGCGGCTGAAATACCAGAAATGAGGAAAAAGGTCTTTGTGGTTTTACTACCAGTGTTGTATTTTAGTCTCCACACGCAGCTGGCAGAGAAGAGAACTGACACTAATGTGTAATGAGGTTAATTCCCATCAGGCACACGATGGGGCAGCCGGTCTGACTGACGTTCAGATGTTTTGGTCTAATATTCTGCAGCAGTGTGGAGCAGAATGCTGAGAGGTGATAAATCTCTCCCTCCAGGTGGGCCAGCATCATGAGTCAGCGGACGGAGCGACGGGGGATACATGTGGACCAATCAGACCTGTTGTGCAAAAAGGGATGCGGTTACTATGGCAATGCAGCATGGCAGGGCCTGTGCTCCAAGTGTTGGAGGGAGGAGTACCAGCGGGTCCGGCAGAAACAGATCCAGGACGACTGGGCCTTGGCAGAAAAGTAAGACCACTGCTTCACCAGGACTACAATACCCCTCATGTTGTGGTGATCATGTGATGATGTCTGCTCTATCCGTTGTCGTCGGCAACAGGCTGCAGCGAGAGGAGGAGGCGGCGTATGCCAGTAGTCATGGAGCACAGCCCCACTCCCAGACCCACTCCCACCCCACTCCTCCACACCCACACCCGGGCCCCGCCTCTCTGGGACCCTTCTCCAAGTTCGAGGAGAAGAAGACAAATGAGAAGACACGCAAAGTCACCACCGTCAAGAAGTTCTTCAGCCCTTCATCACGTGTCGCTCCTAAGAAAGGTGTGACAGAGTGTGTGAAGACCAGCTCGCCGTCTCTGACCTCAGACAGACGTGTCACGTGTTCTTGATGTCGTTCCTCCTCAGAAAACCAAGAGGGCAAGACCCCGAGTCCGTCCAACAGCCGCCGCACCAGCTTCGACATGGATCAGGTCTCCAAGGACTTCGTGGACTTCCTGAAAAACCTGCAGAAGCCCGGCAAAGAGATCCACAAGCAGTGCCGAGCCTTCATCGTCAACATGTCGAGCAAGAAGGTGTGAAACTGTTTGTGGTCCGGTGACGTAGAACCGTTTGTTGACCTGTGTTTGACCTTCACGCTGGCGTTCTCCTTGCAGGACCTGAGTGCTGACGAACTATCGGAGTGCGTTCAGGATTTCTACCAGAACATGGCCGAACGCTTGATGAGTCACTTCAAAGGTGGGTCCAGAGGTCTCCTGCAGTCAGCTGACGTCTCCTCGTGATCTGATCGGTCTCTGTTCACCAGGGTCGTCGGAGTCGGTGGAGCAGGTGATGGACCAGGTGGAGAAGTACATCATGACTCGTCTGTATAAGAGCGTGTTCTGTCCAGAGACCACCGACGATGAAAGGAAGGACTTAGCGACGCAGACGAGGATTAGGTGTGTGTTTCTGGAGTCAGCAGATCCAAGAGGATGATGATAATACAGATAAACTGAGTGAAAGTCGGCTGGTTCTGTGTGTGTAAAGTGTGTGTTTGTGTTTGCGTGTCAGGGCCTTGCGCTGGGTAACAATCCAGATGCTGTGTGTGTCCATGGAGGAAGACATCCCAGAAGTCTCTGAGAACGTGGTCCAAGCAATAACAGGTGAGAGAAAGATTCGGCCTTCAGGGGAGAGTAGGTGGTGTGTTTTAAAACCACACACACACACACACACACACACACACACACACACACACACACACACACACACACACACACACACACACACACACACACACACACACACCACACACACACCACACACCACACACACACACACACACACACACACACACACACACACACACACACACACACACACAGTTACAAGAGGTAGAAAAGTGTTTCCTTTATTTTCAGTAGCTTGACTTTATACTTATAATATAAAAGTAATAAAACAAGTCAAACTTTACATCTAAACAACTGGAACAAGAAAGAAATGAACTGTCAGAGTATTTGCTTATTGATCAACTCAAGTGATTTGTTTTTCACGGTGATAAACTTGTGTTTGTTTGTTTGTTTGTGTCCCCAGACATCATCGAGATGGACTCGAAGCGAGTTCCTCGTGACAAGCTGGGCTGCGTCACCCGCTGCAGTAAACACATCTTCAGCGCCATCCGGATCACCAAAAACGAGCCGGCGTCCGCCGACGACTTCCTCCCGGCGCTCATCTACATCGTGCTGAAGGCCAACCCCCCCCGGCTGCAGTCCAACATCCAGTACATCACCCGCTTCTGCAACCCCAGCCGGCTGATGACCGGGGAGGACGGATACTTCTTCACCAACCTGGTCAGATTCTCCTCCTGCTCCTCCTGGCGTTCGCTTTGACTCATCGGTTCCTCATCGGTTCCTGTTTGTTCCTCAAACGGTTAACTCAAACCCAGTCCCAGTTCCTCTTTCCACTTTTTCGGTTCCGGTGCCCCTCGATTTCTGACAGATCAGGCCTCCCACCCCCACAGCAGCTTGACGACAGACTTCTCTGCTGCTGGAAACTGGATCAGACGCCGGTATTCTAATGCTGACATCAACTAGTGACAAGTCTGACCTCATTACAGGACAGAAAATAACATAACATTGCATAAATAGTGGGTTTTATAAACGGCTTAACAACAACCCGGTTACATATTCATCCACGTTAATGAGATATTTCTGTCAGTATTTAACATTTCTACAGATTATTAGTGGATAAGGAAAGCTATAGAGAGTTTACGTACAGTAATCCCTCGTTTCTCGTGGTTAATGTGTTCCAGGACCAACCGGGAAAAACGAAATTCCGCGATAGAGCAACAAACTATTTTATTATTTACGGTAATTTAAATGTTTTTGAACCCTCCCCATACTGATATTAAACCACCTTCTATCTGTATTACCTTTTCCCACACTTTTATAGACTGTTTAAAGCACTTTTGTATTAAAGAAAAGTCGCAAAAAGAATTGTGAGTCGGAACGCAACTATTGGCTGTCAGCCAATAGCATGCGAGTATGGTATCACATGACTACCTATTAAAAATCCGTGATGTGGTGAAGCTGTGCATCTTGAAGCATGAATAAACGAGGGATTACTGTAGATGCTTTTTCTGTTACTGGATGGTAACCATCTTTTATTTACCCTGCCTCTGCTTGTGGATCTGGATCTAATCTAATCTAATCTAGATCTGGAGGATTAGAAGCTATATTTGAGGGGTCAGTGCACCCCGGGTCACAGAGCAGTGGAGGATAGAATGGAATTGTGTGTTGGACCCTGACACTGGATGTGATGAAACCTTGACCTCGTCTTCATCTGCTGACCCGTGTCTCCTCTTCCTCAGTGCTGCGCCGTGGCCTTCATCGAGAAGCTGGACGCTCAATCCCTCAACCTCTCTGCGGACGAGTTTGAGCGCTACATGTCGGGCCAGGCGTCGCCCCGCTCCAACGGCTCGGAGGCGGACTGGTCTCAGACCGACTCGGCCCCCGGCGGAGCTCCCATCAACCCGGTCCTGGCCGAGCTCAACCAGAACCTGGAGACGCTGTCGGGCCTCAACTGCCGCCAGGAGGCGGTGATGGAGGCGGCGCAGAGGCTGCAGGACGACCTGCTGACCTGGACCGGGGGCGTCCAGCAGGAGGTCAACGGCGCTCTGGAGAAATACCCTCTGGAGATTCTGCCCCGCCCGGTGTCTGCTTTGGACGACCGCAACGCGGACAGCGACAACCTGCCGCCCCCCCTCACACCCCAGATGTCTGCTGGGTAGTGGAGTCACCAGAGGCAGGAGAAAACATTTCACTCCACGGTCGAGTAACTTTAGTAACTTTAACCTGCACAAACTCAGAGTCACGCTCCAGGAAGCTAACGTAGCTTTAGCACCGCGCTTAGCATCACAAACTGATCCACTCTAGCAGCTAGGAGGCTAGTTAGCCTGTTTCCACTCATCACTATGAACTGAAGTGTGCCGTTAGGCAGTGATGGTGTGATGTAGAGAAAACAGACGCCAAAAGAGATTGTTACAGACGCTAGCACGCTAGCTAGTTACTAGGCAGCTACGCTACATTAGATGGATAGATGGATAGATAGATTTTGAGGTAATATGTCTAGAATCAAATAAAAATCATGGTCCTCTTCGTTCAGTCATATACACATAAAATACAGATGGTAATAAACATTTCTAACTCAAAATTAAAATCTACACACATTGGCTGTTGAGGTGGCTCATGTTCGTATTTTCACACTTTGCTAACGCTGTAAAGCTAATGTTTTATTTCT
The DNA here is from genome assembly GCF_040054535.1 of Antennarius striatus. Lineage (NCBI taxonomy): Eukaryota > Metazoa > Chordata > Actinopteri > Lophiiformes > Antennariidae > Antennarius > Antennarius striatus. The sequence goes on along the minus strand of NC_090788.1, from coordinate 19,496,408 downwards.
AGACACCAAAGCTTTGACTTTATGTTTAATGTTCTGTCACCGTCTCATCTCATCTTCTCCACGCTGACAAATGTAGAAACACGACGCTTCGTTGTCTCCAGGTGTCACATGAACTTCACGAGGTCCTTCATGTTTCTACACAGTACTGTGTTTTTAGATTTCAGTGTATTTGACAAGGTGTTCTTTATATTCACCTCAGCATGCATATTTAATGACAGGATGTCTTTGATATTTTGGTTTGCCTTTTCATTATGGGATGTGCTGTGTTATCCTGGGTGTGACTCAGCGTTATCCTGTTCTACTGACAGTTGAATCCGTACCGATGTTTTTTTTTTTAGAATGTTGTCAGTATTAACAAGTACATCATTTAGACTTTAGTGACAAACATTAAAACACAAGACTACATGACAGTAGCGAGTTAATAACTGTCCTGTCCAGCCTTTAACCACAACATACTTGGTTGTTTTATAGTTTTAAACTAGAACACTAATATTATTATTCATCTGATGGATTTTGAAGTGACTTAAGAACTGAGAACTTTGATTTTTGCTGCGTCTCGATCTCGATAGCCAGCCAGGATAGGCTCCAGTAACACCCGTGAACCGCGAGGCGGACAAGCAGCTACTGATGAGATGATGGCAATCGGTTCTTCTAGAAGAAAATGTGTGGATTATTATGGTCCAGAAATGGTTTAACACGTGAGCAGCAGAAGCTGAAACTCATGTTCAGGAGATACCGTCCTGCATGAGGAAACAATGATATGAGCTCCGATGTTTTTTTGTGGATGTGCAGAAAGTCTTAATATTAAATACTACAGAAAAGAAAGCAGTCACTGACTTCAGCTGGTTTTTCTTCTCAGAATACAGTACTGGGAAGAACTTTCAGCTTCACCCTGAATGAAGCCTGTATGCTCTTATTCTATTTTAATACATTATTTTAAAATAAAAAAAACATATGTTTTTATTTCTATTATATTAAAATATAAAAAATATATTTTAAAATAATAGAATAAGAGCACACAGAATATGATTTTGTTTTTTTTTGTATTTGTGTACATCATTACTGTGCCAATATTCTTGTTTTGTCATCTTCATTTGATTAGCCAATTAAACTTTTATTTAAAAGTTTTGTGTCACTGATTCATTCATTCATTCATTCATTCATTCAACTGCTTCATGAAATCCTATTGAACTGACTGTAGCGCCACCTGGTGGTCACATCTCATCAGAGAGCAGAATTCGTACTAGTTCAGAGGTCTGCTGGGTTTGTAGGAGGCATCCAGCCTGCAGAGCCTTCAGGGTCCACTAGAGGGCGCTGCAAAGGGTAAAGCCTGACATTTATGTAGTAGTCCTACTGAAAACCAGTAAAATGAGCTGTTGATAGTCCTTAACATTAGATCCGTCTGACAGCTGAAACAATAAAGTAATGTTTCCTCAGTTCATCTCATACTTTTATTTCTTTCATTCCTGTGATCACAGTCATCACCAAATTTCACCAGAAATAAAAGGAAAAGTGTCATCCGTTATTATGCGATTTACTCTTTATTGTTTTTAATATTGTTGGGCGACATGTGAGGGGTTTGTGGAGACTGACAGACTAACTTTCTCCACTAGAGGTCTCCAATGTGCAAAAGTGACAAAATGCAGTCTTAAAGGGCCATTGTCTGAAGTCACTCAGCTGCAAACTGCAAGTCATGGCTTCTCGAAGAATTGTATTGTAGACGTGTAGAACTACACTAAACAAACAATCATTGTTTGGGGAAGTACTGGTCATTGGTTTAAACTAGGTTGCATCCATTGAAATGTGTGTGTTTCTTCTAACGTCCTTATTCAGTATATACATAATACAAGATAAATGAACTGCAGATAATATTTATACATGCTAATATACTTCTGAAAAACAAGTCATGAAAGCTTTATACATACAGTAAGGCATAGAATATATACAGAACTAACCTAAAGGTATTAGTATCAAACATCTGTCAAATATTCACACTGCAACAAAACAAAGAATTTTAAAACTTCTCATAATATATACAAAAATACTTGCAAATGCCCCTAGGAATATCTTAATAGAAAAAATAATTGGAATCTGGTCAGGAGGACATCTCATTATTTTTGAAACATGCACTGACTGCAGATCAGTCCAGCAGTGGGACACGTCTCCGGATGTTGGTTCTTATTGGGGTACGTATGGATCACTGAGAAAAAAGCGGTTCTTAGTGCGGGGATACTTGGTCTACTGTGCTCATTGGTCTTTGTTTACCACCCCAACGCCTCCGGTGTCCTCTGCAGCCTCAGTGCTGAGATGTACACTGCACAATAATCTCATTTGGACCGTACAACCTGCCGTCTTTCACACCTTGGACTCGCTCTCTAAGTTGGCGATGTCGCCGTTCCTCTCCGTCTGCTGGTTCTTGCCCTGGTTCTCCTGGCTGGACTTGGTCTCCTGACCCTCCTGCTCGGACTCTGGCAGGCCCTGCTGGCTCAGCTTACTGGCCAGAGACCAGGTGAGGGGCAAGCGGCTGCGACTGGTGATGTCAGCCAAATCTTTGGCACTGTAGGGTGGGGTGTTGGTCTCGTAGATGTCATGGAAGCTGTTGTAGTCCACTTCGTAGAAGCCGTCCTCCAGGGTCAGGACCGGTGTGAACCGGTAGCCCCACTTGATCTCACTGCTGACATACGAGCTCCTTGCTTGACACGTCATGCCTGAAGACACAGAGCGACACCAAAGAGCAAAGGTTCATGGGATATATGTTCATCTCTCTGCAGGTAAAAGTAGATGTGACGGTTCAATGGGGTTTTGTTTGAGGCACTCTGTGAAGATGCTGACATCGATGGGTACAGAACATGTTTGTTAGTATACCGTTACCATGGATGCAGTGATGTTCACCGAGGAGTTTTACAGACGTGTATCATACGGTGTTAGCGGTGGTCTCATGCCGTCAGAGGAGGCGGTGCTGAATCTAAATGAGCGTCCAGCCTGCCCAGAGTCCAGGAGCACCTGTGTCTCTGACGTCAGGCTGTGTTGTTCCTGCACCTCCTTAACATTCATAAATGAAAAACCTGCTGTGTCACCCTCAGACGTCACCAGGAACATTTAGAGACCTGAAACAGGGCCGTTTCTATCCCCCATGTCGGCAGTGTCAGCAATTACAATCCATCAGTCAATCAAGTATTTCTTATGACTCAGTGAAAACATGCATTTCCATCAATCACAGAATGAACTGTGAAGGCTTCGGTGATTCACTGACTTCATTTCAGGCTGTCATCAGGCCAAAGACTCTTCTTACTACATTTCATAATGCATCCAAATCTGATTTCCATCCCCCTGACGGCTCTGAGTGAAGTCTGTCTGAAGCTCTTTCAACTAGCTGGTTATGAGTTCCAGAATCACACTGATTTCATATGAACTAAAACTAATAAAGGTTATGGATTTTGTCATGTCACTGGCCCAAAGGTAAATAGGGTTAATTAGTATTTTTCATGCATGCTGCAAAAGTGTAAAATGTTTAGATGAATAAATTGACGAATGGAGGAACAAACAAGGCAGTCAAAGACTGCAACATCCCGCGACACCCCTGAATTCAAAATTTTACCTTGACCTGCTTTCATAATGGTTGCAGCAATGAATTCTATATTGTACTATCAAGTATTTGGCTTTTCATTTCATATTTGTAAGTTGACCACTGCTAGAGGTATACTGTAGCAGACAGACCCAGGACAACCTACAATAATGTTATGGGCATTAAAAAGGTATAAAAGTGAAATTTTGACCTTGACCTAGTTTTCTCATGGTCAAGGTCATCATCTCATTTTCATCCCCATTGCTGCCCGAGTAATATGCTTTTTCTTTCATCTTTCTATCTGCAACGAGATCCAACCCTACACCTAACCCCTCTCCCCCGACGTCCAGGGGTAGAGGGGTTTCACGGGTTTCGGCCACTTTCAGATGCGTTTTCTTGTGTTTTGATTTGAATCTTTGGCTCAGCTGTCTGCAGGAAAAGTCCTCTGTGAGTCTCCAGCAGCTGTTCAAAAAACGCACTCAGACGTTATGTAATTGGTTCATTTTGTCTTGGCTGAATGTGGGAAAGATGACTACAGTCATCTGGCGTCTGAACACCCCATCAGATCTCAGTCATTAACATATACTCTTGTATTTTAATGTGTTTGGACAGATCCCGTTTCTGTGGCTACAGTCAGCTCAATACCTCTGACATCATCAGCCTGCATGCACATCTCGTAGCGTAACGCAGGGTAACGAAGGGTAAGTCAGGGTAACGTAGAGTAACACAGCACCATGAAGGGAAGCGTAAGGACTCTGGACTCTGGTTGGTGACCCCAGTCTCTGTTCCAGCAGGTTTCATGAAACTCCATCATGTGGTTTAAGTGTAATCCTGCTGACACATGATCTACAACACTCATTTCCTGTAACACTCACCTGTGGCCTCCACCATCCCCTCCAGGATGACGACGATCTCCAGCTCCTCCTTGGCCAGGTGAGCCTGAGAGATGTCCCAGAAGGGGCTGTTCTGGTTGATCTCGTGGCAGATGATGAGCGGCGACACCAGGAACAGCCGGTCGTCTCCAGTGTTGTAGCCCACGTTCATGTCCGTCTGATTGAGCGGGATGAACTCCCCTTCCTTGGTCTGCTTGGACTTGATGAGCTTGGCCCTGATGGACGCCTCCACGATGTGCGAGTTCCGGAGGTCACCCACTCTGAACATCAGGCACATCCGCCCATCTCTCATGGAGATGACCGCGTTGGTGGAAAACACTAACGTCTCTGCTCGCTTCTTGGGCTGTGAGATCTTAACAAACATGCAGCCCACCATGAAGGCGTTCACGATGGACCCCAACACCGACTGAACTAAAAGCAGAAGAATCCCCTCGGGGCATTTGTCCGTGATGACTCTGTATCCGTAACCGATGGTGGTCTCGGTCTCGATGGAGAACAGAAAGGCCGATACGAACCCATTGAGGTTATTGACGCAAGGAGTCCAGTGGTTGTCCGATAGATGGTCCAGATCCCCCCGGAGGTAGGCGATAAGCCACCACATGAAGCCGAAGAAGAGCCACGTCACCGTGTACACCAACACGAAGATGAAGAGGTTGAACCTCCACTTCAGATCTACCAGCGTGGTGAAGATGTCGGTCAGGTAACGGTAGGTCTCCCGGACGTTCCCGTGATGGACGTTGCACTTCCCGTCCTTCTGGACGTACCTCTGGATCTTCTTTGTTCGGTACATCTCAGCATGCTGTTTGGGCAGATCCTCGCGAGCCTGCTTTGGCAACTTGGGCTGTCTGATGATGGCCGGGCTCTCCACATCCTGCTCCATGGGGTTGCTGGGGGATTCAAGCCTGTTGGAGGGAAACATGCAGATTATTAGTTCTGAAGAGAAAACATCTGTTCATCCATCCAGACGGCTTTGAGTGGTAGTGAACATGGAGATGTCTATCTTCTGTGAGGGGCCAGACAGTCCTTTGCTTCTGCTACTCTGACCATCCTCTGACCTCGTTGTGAAGAACCAGGAGAGTGGCTGGTCCTGATGAGAGGGAAGGGAGACTCTGAATATTGTGTTTAAGTAAAAACACTGATGGTGACCCACGTACTTCTGCCTCACGCTGCAGAAGAACCAGCATGAAGCTCTCAGCAAGGGCTGGGATTATCTCCTACTTCTGTTTCTATGACTGAAACCACATCTCCATGATAGATATAAAGAGGGAGAAGTCTGGTCGGGTTCTTCCACCAATGATTTAAAGATACTAAACATTAGGCGAGAGGAAATACTCATAACTGTAATATGTATTTTCTGTTAGCATCGTGTTTGGGTCAGCATTGTTTTTCAAATGAGATGAAATCAGTAAAATATCTTAAAACATTTTTATCTATTGATATCTGTATATCTATATTTATATATCTATATCAACCAATATATATATATATATATACAGTCCTGTGAGGTGATTCATGTCCACATCATGTCAACACACTTCAATATCAGATTATTATTAACATGACAGAATGGTGAAGTGAAACCTGATCAGGTTGTTGTTGTGGACAGAAGGAGATGAACTCCAGCTGCAGAGAAACACTCTGAGACCTTCAGCCGATGCATCAACCCGGAGGTCGTGTGACAGCTAAATGAATACGCATGCGGATAATAACATCTCTAAACCTCCCCTCAGCCATTGTTCCCAGCGCCACCACTCAGAGACCAGCGTCTCATCCAGCCCCACCACCGCCTGAACCCACGGTGAAGCAAACACCTCCACCCAAACCACACCACCCAGTGCGCTGGAGACAAACCAGGTTCTACACTAATTCATCTGGAACTCCTAAAACACTGACAGACCCCAGAGGTGAACATGAAGTATGAAGTTCTATAGTGAACTGAAGGACGTCTGACGTTTGTGTTGCCACCTCTTTCCGTTGGAGCGCTTCCTCCAGAGGAGAACCTGACAGGAGATGCGGCCGTCGTGGAAACATCAGAAGGATGAAGGGCTCCCTCAGATTCTCCTCTTCCTCCCTGATGATGCACATTGCCTAAACTGCTATCAGTGTTTCCACCACTGGAACAAATGGCTATTCTGAAACCGTACTGCCTCCATTCATAGGGGAATATTATGAGCTTGAGCAGGGCTGGTTTCCGTGGCAACGGACAGCTCAACCCTCTACCAAGTGCTCACAATATAGCAGGAACGTATCTGATGAGAGCGCTGCATAACATTTGTTTCATCTGTTTCAGGAACAATGTAGTGAATCCGTCTGCGCTGAGCGTGAAGCTCATTCTGGAACAGCTGGACTCACATGAACACAAATAGAATCATAGAAGCCCGTCCACATGATGGGACTGATCCAGGATCAGTGGGGCCTGGAAATCAGCAGCAGGAATAATGCTATTACAGCTGCTAGCGACGACAAAGCTATGCTAACAACAGATAAAATTATTATTACACTAGAATAAATGTGGTGGCTATGTTTCCAGTCTTATCCCTGTGAATGATTCAACTACCACACACTGGATTTGCTCTATTTGTTAAATTTTATACTGGGTGTGGGTGGGTGGGGGGGGTGAGTCCACAAGCTCCAGGAAGGAGGGGCTGGTTGGTGGTGACGAGGCAGCAGAGAACCCCTGAATCAGCAGCTCCCCTGGAGACGTCTGAGCTTCCTTCAGCATCGCTCCGTTTAACAGCCCACAACATTTATGGGTCACTATCTGCTGTCCCACTTCAGCTCGACAGGCTGGTTCTGATAAACTGATCCGGACAGGCTGGTTCTGATGGGCTGATCCTGACCGGCTGGTAATGATAAACTGATCCTGACAACTCTGCACCTCGGCCAATGAGAGCTGGACGAGCTGATGTGATCAGCCATGTTTGTTTGCTTGTTTGTCTGTCTGTGGATTTATTATTAATGGAGCTGAACAGATTGAATCATGGGTATGTTTTCCTTCAGTCTGGTCATGAAGGAGCATCTCTGCTGCTGCAGCAGGACGTGTTATTAACACGCATGGAGAGCTGATCAGGTTGTGTGGACATGTCAGTCATCCGTCCTGTTCTTCGGTGTGCTCCCAGCTCTTCGTTACCTCTGCTGTGTGGCGGACATTAAGGACCAGGTAGAGGGATCCAGATGTGGCCTAAACGGCGCTGCGTTCCCACGGGGACACGGGCTATTATTAGACACATCAACAGCTGAGACACATCGATCTGTGGTCAGCAGGAACATTAAAGCCGTTCAGCGACCGACACTCTCTTGGATCTCTAACACCACCACGTCCAGCAGGCAGCTGAGACGGGTCCAGTTCCAGAGGGCCTGAGAGGAACTGTGTTCACACAGACGCTGCTGACGAGACAGCCAGCGACAAAAATAGGACAGCACAAACTCATCTCCATCCTGATTCCTGAGTGGAAATTACAGCCTTCCAGCAATCACAACGCATTTTCTTTGGAAAATGAGCTCTCTCTTTCTTAGATCTGGATTAATGCACACCAGAAGTGGCAAATTTAACACAATGAGACTCAATGAAGATTTGAACCGGTGATGCCCAGTAGATGTCCTGCTCAGGACAGGACCAGAGCCTACCTGCTCTTGGCTGGAGCGATGGGGTACCACATCAACGTGTCACCACACAATCTAGACGTACCGAGTCTCCAGAAGTCAGGAGACATAGACTTGTTTCAGACCTGAAGACGGATCTGTCAGACACGTGTAGCACGTCGGGCTCGACTGGGACCAAAGAAGACTGACCACATCCTGAACCTGGACCAGGTTCAGTTCTACTGGGGGAGGCACCACAGTACCGTGTTGCTACCGGGACCAAACTTCAGGTCATGGTTATCCAATCCATTACCACAACTGAAGAAGCCTCCCGGACGAGAGGTGAAACGTCTTCAAGAACCTTTCTTTGAGTCCATTGGATGGATTTTAACAACTTAGGATGACCTGCGAGCTTTGACTAAGAATAGATGGTTAAATAGAACAACTAGTAAACAGTATGGTAGTATTAGAGTCATCACCATCATTTGGACTGATCTGAACTGTCTTTGTTTAACATGTGGATGAACCATAGACTGTATAACATCATATTTATGTGGAAAACTCAACTTTTAGCCCAAATAACCCACAAATATCACGGATTGACATCAAGAAGCTACAGGAGCCTATGACGACTGGATTGCCCTCATCCATCCCATAATACCACATCTTTAGCAGAACAGGTCTTTAAATGGAATAAACAGCTTAATGGTGTCATCTGTTAGATTTAGGTTTTGTATTGATTGTTTGGTTATTTGTAAACTATAGTTTACAGTCAGGTTGTCCAGGTTACCAAGCAACCCCAGAAAGGGGTTGCTTGGTAACCTGGACATCAGGCTATCAATCATCTGAGATACCCTTTAAAAGGTATCCTGCATAAAGTGGAGCGCCCCCTGCTGTTAACATGTGACCATCTACTTCCTGTCTGTGTGGATGTGGAAAGAACCAACACCCCACCGAGTGTGTGAAAGGAGCTGCGTTTAGGTGACGGCGTGTCAGGCCGGTGTTTGAAGGTTCTCCATCTTTAATAATGGAGGTGAGAGTGAGTGTGTGCTGGGGGTGAGAGCTGGGGGGGGGGGGACGTGAAGCAGCGACTCCTCTGCCTCCACTTGTTCTTTACTCTTAATCACTGTCTCTGTGACGACTGCTGAATCAAAGCCCTTCTCGTTGTCACTTTTCTCTGTCTCTCTCTTCTTCATCATCCTCTTCTTCCTCCTCTGTAATTTCCTGGATCAAATGTAGGAGGTTGTTATTCGATTGTGGGAATGAACTGGGGCGCAGCGGATCAATACCTGGGCCCAGTCGGAGGGTTCCAGCGATGAAGACACTGATACATCACCTGTATCGGCTCTTGGAGACATGCTTTCATATTTTATGGTTGAATAGAGATTATAGATTAGAATAAAGAAAATAAATCAGAATTTTTACTCCAAATGAATTCACTGTCAAATGTTGGAGCTTTTGCAAAGTTTAGAAATAGATCAGAACCAGGACCAGAACCCCAGAGAGCCGGGTCAGAAGCTCCAGGTCACCCCCTCAGTCTGACGAGCAGGTGTGAAACAGGTCCGTACGTGTGAATCACTGCTTCAACCTGATGAAAGTAGCAAAAATGACACTTTTTCATGATAATAACTCTAAACCAGACCAGCCGGTCAGTGGATAACTAGTTCCACGGCTGACTTGATGACCAGATCGTGGTTTTGACGTACAGAAACGCCTTCAGGGTCTGATCTCACAGCAGGCTTGCTAAATGTTTTTTCTTCCTTCCTTGGGATCAGGTGCAGGAAGAGCAAACAAGCTGGATATTTCCCGTTGCCATGGAGATGGAGGTTGATCCAGACCACAGTAATATCTTAATACTAATAACGGCCTCTTCTCCTTTGCATCTTGTGCGTTAATACGCACAAGTGTGGCTCCTTCAGCGGTGTTGTGGTCCTGTGGTGACGTGAGGCCTGCAGGCTCTGACAGCCTTGGAACATTTTCCTCCACTTTCTCCATCTGAGACTCCTTCATGATGGCCCCCCCAGCAGGGAGAAACCAGCTCCAGACGCCAGGTCCGGGTCTGGACGCGGCTTCTTTACGCGCTGATTATTCTCATAATTAATATCTGATTCGTCTTGGAGTGTTATGTAACTCTCCACCCCCACCGTCCCCATATAACAGATGATTACATTTAACCAGCCGTGATCAGGACCGCTGCAGGAACGGGGAAGGGGCTTACCTTGCGCACCAGATCACCGATCGCTCCCCCGGTTCATTTTAAGTCGATCCCCTCCGGTGAAAACGCGCCGCCGATGCTGCTGGTTGTGGGTTTCAATCCGAACAGAGACTGAAGGAATAGCGACTAATTCCCTCTTTCCTCCATCCCTCTCCTCTGAAAAGCATCGGCCGACAGCCTCCACCCCTCAGCTGGGAGAGAGACATAGAAGAAGACTGAGGGAGGGGGAGGGAGAGAGAGAGAGAGAGAGAGAGAGAGAGAGAGAGAGAGAGGAAGAGGAACGAGGGAGACGAGAAGGCGGAGAAATGATGTGAGTGATGGAAATTAATGTTAAAGATGACTGAGTTCAAATGATCCTTCAGGAGGGTAGAGTCATTAAAAGATTCACAACATAAACAAAAATAAATACCGGTCATGTTATTATTGTCATTATTATTATTATTATTATTATTATTATTATTATTATTATTATTATTATTATTATTATCCTCATCATCATCTTTGTTAGTATTTTTCACAACAATATACAACCACATTCACAAAATAAACAAAAATAAATACCACTCATGTTATTATTATTATTGTTGTTGTTCTTATGACTATTATATTATCATGATCATTATTGTTATGATTACCAATTATAATATCATTACCAATTATAATATCATTATTGTTGTCATTTTTATTATCATTATCATTATAATTGTCATTATTATTGTTGTTGTTACGATTATCATCTATAATAACAACATCATTATTTTTATTATTATGATTATCATCTATAATAACAACATCATTATTTTGATTATTATTTTTATTATTGTTATGATTATCATATATAATAACATCATTATTATTTTTATTAGTTATTTTTATTATTTTTATGATTTATCATCTATAACATCATTATTTTTATTATTTTTTTATTATTATTATGATTATCATCTATAATAACAACATCATTATTATTTTTATTATTGTTATTTTTATTATTGTTATGATTATCATCTATAATAACATCATTATTTTTATTATTGTTATTTTTATTATTATTTTTATGATTATCATCTATAATAACATCATTGTGTTAATTCAGGGGCTGCGTCTGTACCTTGAGTCTGTCACAGAGGGACAACTAGACCAGTTGGTACTCATTCAGATGGAGTTATTAACTACCGCCTACCTTTCCTGGACCTCGTAGGATCCATCAGGTGGATCCTTCATGGCCTACCTGATCCCGTAACCAAGGAAACTTCATGAACAGGATCATCTGAGCTGGGGGAGGACACACTTTCAAATCTGAAGTCACTGGAACAGCTGGTGACAGATTAGTTAAAGGCCTGGTCATGAATGATCATGGTTGGCTGACCTTCTCAGCTCAACGCACAACAGACGACATGAGCGTCAAGGTAAGAGAAAGAGAGCAGAGAGAACGACATGAAGGAATGATGAACCAAATACTGGAACTATTTGATCAACTTAAGAAAACTGTGGGACACAATGTTGATTTATTTACATTGCTGTAGCAATATTATCCTGAATCTTTCTACATGAATCTTTGAATGATCGTGTTGAGGCAAAAAAAAGAAGAAAGAAATCCAAACAGGAAACATTAGCTGTCAAAACTAATTAACTGTGCATTTAATATAAAAGAAAATCTAAAGCTCTCCGCAGTGCACTGGTGTTTTGCTCAGAGTGTCCCCTGCATCTCACCCATAAATCAGTTGGGATCGGCTCCAGAGACCCCCGTGGCATCCTTCCTCCGTAGGTATCTCTTCCAGAGCTAAATTCATCCATGTCTGGCCTTTGAACCACCTACATGACCATGTAGGTGAACACTGAGTAATTCACATGAGTCTTTATTTCTTCTAGATCATCTGGACCCAGTTCCATCTACAACGCTGAGAGTCACTCCTGATGAGCTCTGTGATCGATTCATCCCTGATAAATACCACAAAGCAGCTCTAATTAAACCACTGCTCCCTGGTCAAAGTAAATAGAATAAATAAACAAGGCAGTCAGAGACTGCAACATCCCATGACACCCCTGAATCCAAAATTTTACCCTGACCTACTTTCAAAATGGTCGCAGCAATGAATTCTATATTGTACTACTGAATATTTGGCTTTTCACCAAAGGTGAAGGTCATCATCACATTTTTGTACCTCTGGCTTCATGAAAATGTTGCTTTTTGTTTTGTGATTATATCTCATCAGGTTTCAGAGATGTGTACCAAAAAAGGTATTGATGTGAAAAATTGACCTTGACCTAGTTTTTCAAGGTCAAGGTTGTGATCTAATTTTCATCCTCTTGTCTCCCTGAAAATAACGCGTTTTGCTTCGTCTTTCTATCTTATCCGGTTCCTGAGATATGTGCGAAAAAATGTACAAAAGTTGAAATTTGACCTTGACCTAGTTTTCTCAAGGTCAACATCTCATTTTCATCCCTTTTGCTGATCACAGGATTCATACATATTCATAAAACTTGACGGTATCTGTAAATGAATCAACCACAGGAGAGTTTAACAGTCGTTTTTAATTTACAGCTATAATAGAAATGACACGTCCGTCACTACAAACCCAAATGTACAGTTAAAGCTTCCTAGAAGCTAACAGAAATAAATAACAATATAAAACATTGCAAACGGTTTCCGTCAACATTAGCAGTGCTCCACAGACACACGCAGCCTCTCCTGGTCATAAAACAACTAAACAGCCGTGATGTAGGGACTCCAGCAGGGACCTGATCAACACGTGACAACAGGAAGTACCGTGTAGCTTAGCTTTCCCTCTGCTGCAACGCTAAATGAAGTCATGTGATTGTGTTAAAAGGTGGACAGAAGTGGACATTAGTTCGATTTAACAGACAATTCTTTACATTAGTGTGTCGCCACTCGATGTGAACCCTACTTTCATGAAACCCTGCTTTCAGAAAAGTTTAAATTTCATTTATTTTCTCCTAAAAACATGATCCACCTGTCAGCTGACTAGCATTAGCAAACCTGTGTACAGCAGACGCAGTGTGACCTCTGACCTTAGAGGCAGTGGTTACTCTTCATCTTTCCACTTCATTCATTTTCCGGACCGCCTCCTCCACTTTCGTGGGTCACGGAGGTTGCTGGAGCTTAATCCAGCGAATCGCTGAACCGCTCGAAAGATGAACGACCGCTCACGCCTACGGACGATTTTGGAACCGACCAATCCACCTGAAGCGCGTGTTTTTGGAGGTGGGAGATTTGGGGTGAGCATGAACGGGAATCGAACCCGGAACCTTCTTCTTGTCGTGCCGCCCATGCATCTCTCTTCTGTTTTAAAACACGAGCTGATGGAGCTGACGTCTTTTTTCTGACGGACCCACAAACACCTGAACCAACAACCATCTGCTTCACCGGCGAAACGCGACGTTCGACACGGAAGCCACCGATTCTCTCGTCCGTCCGCCGTGAGCCTGACGGACACAACCTGGAGCTGGAGCCCCGGACGTGACGTCAGAAGCGTTTGGAATTTAGTATCGAGAGAGAAAACAGATGTTTTGATTTCGATGTGCATCTTTTAAAAGGGTCAAATTTGGAGAAACCAACACAAAGATTTTCTTCATTTCCACAGAAAAACTAACATCAGCTGAGCTACAGTAGAAACGGACCCTCCCCTCTCAGGTTTCCTGGGACCAATCGGATGCTTCCGTCTCCATCTTCACCACCAGGTGATCTTGAACTCGTAGATGGGCCTCTTGCAGTAGTAATGGTTGATCAGATGCTTGTCGCAGACGCCGATGCACTGCTGCTCGGCGGCGATGCCTCGCTCGGCCAGGTCGCTGACGATGCAGTGCAGCAGGTCGTAAACGTCCGCCACCGCCTCCCAGGGTCCGAAGGAGACGTCCACCTCGCAGTGGTGCTCGAACAGCTTGGCCTCGCTGTCGGAGCGCTCGAAGCGAAGCGAGTTGAAGAGGGGACGCTCGTAGGGCGTGATGGGCATCTCCTCCTTGTAGACGCAGATCTTCAGCTTGGCGAAGCGAGCCTTTTTCTGCATGGCCCTCAGTTTGGCGATCTCCACAATCCGCTCCAGATTCTCTGGAACGCACAGGAACACGCGCCTGATGCGGGGAAACTCTTTGGTACTCCCTGTTGTTAAACAAGAAGTGTTTTCTTCCCTATGTGTGTGTGTGTGTGTGAGAGGCTAACAGGTCGTTAGCATCATTAAACTGACACTCAGGGGGCTTCCTGTCTCCCTGGCAACAAGAGTTTGATTAGAACTTTAAGATATTTTTATTCACCATCAGGTGGGTGGAGGACATGTGAAAGAATGGGTCCACCCATACGTGTGTGTGTGTGTGTATGTGTGTGTGTGTGTGTTCTATACAGCTTTAACATGTACCGCGTCTGAAAATTATTGCAGAAAAATTTCCAGCTTAGTAATTTAAGCAGACGTTTATGGTCACATGACTCCTGCAGGTCACATGACTGACCACTTCCTGTATCAAACAGGTGTTCTAATGACCACAACCATGCAGCTGTGTTATCTTCCAGACTTTATATTTTTCCACTTTGGTAATTTTTATTTTTTTCTTCCTGAGTGGAATAAAAATAATAATGAAATCAAGACGTCACAGATTCCACTTGAGGAAGACTCCGGTTACCTTTGTAGTAGGGCAGCAGGTCGAGGAAGGCCTGTCGAACCTTCTCCCCCGTGAGCGGCTGCGTGTCCTCCAGGCTGTCCAGCAGGGGGCCGATGGCGTAGTACTGAGCCTCCCTGTGCACCGCCCTCACCCGCTCCCTCTGGGGCAGCTCGCCCTCACGCAGGAAGTTCAGGATGTCCCTGTGAAGGGGGCGCACAGTCAGCCAATCGGACCCACAGCCCGGCTTCAGGGTCAGCGAATGCTCCACAGCCCGCTCTGATTGGCTGTCGGGCTTCCTTTGATTCACAGTGAGGATGCTGCTAGGTCCCGCTAGCTGGCAGTGCTCATGAACGTTATGGGATGTGGAGAAATAACCAAGATCCAAACGTCTTCAAACAATGAGTTTGAATGATTTAGACCCAGAATTTAAAAAAAAAAAATCTTAATTTTTCCTTGCAGCCAATCATCACAAGGCTTCTCTGATGTAATGTGTGATCTGATTGGCTCTTGAGTCAAGATGACATAACATAAAAAACATGATATGGTAATGTCCATTGCTATTATCGGTCATTGTGCTCACCAGGACCCAAAAAAGAGTTAAAGCTGAAGTTTTCTGTAAAAAGGAATCATTTATAGATTTTTTATGGATGACTGATTTTAAAGAAATAAATCTTTACGTTTAAATATTAGGAAGCAAAAAGGAATAGGCTCTAAAAAATGTTATCCATGTGAAGAAGAATATTATCTGATAATCATCCAATAATAGTTTATTTTCAATCTGAACCATTATAATAAATCTAATAATAATAAATAAAACTAACAATTTATAAAACTAAGTAATAATTCTGTATTAATATGGGAAGGATTTTGCTGAATGTGTGCATGCGTGGGTGTTAGTGGGTGGAGCTGTGCCGGGGTTAGAGGCGGGGCCAGCATCCTTTTTTTTTCTTTTTGTAGCTTTATCCACCTTGCAGGTCACGGGTCTGCTGGAGCCTATCCTAGCCGTTGACAAGCAAGTGGGGTACACCCCACATAAGACGCCAGCTCATCACAGAGCCACACAAAAGTCAAACACACATCTTCACTCAGCATAAACAACATGAATAATGAGCAGGGGGGGGGGGGCGACGATCACACGGCGCCACTCACCCGAAATACATCCCGTCCCGGTCGATGAAGTAGCGCCCCTCGGAGTCCCGGGGGATGTAGTGACGCCCGCTGAACATGGCGGCCAGCATGGTGTCCTCAAAGCGGCGGAGCGTGGACAGACGGGTGGTGAAGTGCGTGCCCCCGACATTCAGAGAGATGACCTCTGGGAACTACACAGGATGGGAAAAAAAAGTGGTAAATGATCATGTGACCGCATCACAGCCACGCCGCGGCGCAGAAACACACTTATTTGCACTTCCTGTGCTGAGCAGCAGAGGGATGGCGCCGTGCTGTCACATCACGTCACATCACGCCGTCTTGTCTGAAGCTAATACCCCCGGTGAGGATGAGGATGACCCGCCCCGGCTCACGGCTAATCTGCTAACCTCGTTTGCTAGCATTAGCGGAACCCGGCCATATTTAGACACACGGCTGTTCACAGCCACTCTGAACAGAAGTGTGTCAGTCAACCTCACCCCCCCAGATATTTGATGTTGATGCTGAGTGTTTGAAACAACAACAACTTAATAGATCAACCAACAGTGTGTTCCCCTCATCCATCAGCTTCTGATGGTCCAGCATCTGATGGTCCAGCATCTGATGGTCCAACATCCGATGGTCCAGCATCTGATGGTCCAGCATCTGATGGTCCAACATCTGATGGTCCAACATCTGATGGTCCAGTATCTCCACTTCTTCCTAGAAACCCTTTAAGTACTAAGATCTGATGACGAAGATCCAGACCCCAGCGTTCTGAGGAATCTTAGCCTATTCCTCTAGAATGACCTCCAGTTCTGGAATATTCCTGGTTTACCTGCAGCAGCCCCATTCCTCTGATCCCACCAGAAGTCTTCTATTCCAGTCGGGTGACTGGAATGATCAGGACTTCTTCTGGAAGCAGTTTGGGGTCATCATCCTTTTAAGAATTTCCAATGACGATGCAGATGTTTTCACCTGACTCCAGGTTTATTATGGTTTGGTGGCTCCACAGGATCCCACATCAGAGCTCCTGGGTCAAATCTAGATGGCTCTGGAGCCTCTCTGCTGGGTCTTCTGGGGTGAATGTTGGTGAACTGTTTTTGTTTGAGGAGGTTTTTGGAAACAGCTGAGAGAAGATGTCACCAATAAACCTAATACACCCAGAGAGTTTGATGGATGTTGCTGCCCCCGTTTCCATAGTGACTAAATGTTCTGGAGATGTTGTTGGTTCTTGTTTCTACCCTGGGGGTCTGTGGATCGGTACCCCACTGCCCCACTGCCCCACACACACACACACACACACACACACACACACACACACACACACACACACACACACACACACACACCTAATGTCAGCTGCAGCCTTTCCCCCCCCTGGAGCAGGACTGACGCGGGTTCGAGGCTACCACACCCCCGCGACACTCTAACAGCTACTGCGCGTAAACGTGAGACGCGTGTGACGTGTGTTTGGTCAGGGTAGCGGTGCGTCGCCCGCGGGCGGAGCGGCCTACCTCCTCCTCCTCCTGCGCGTTCAGCGCGGAGCGGAGCGGCTTGCTCACGGTGAAGTTCGGTACCGGAGAGGCCGACTTTCGGAACTCGTCCTCCGCGGGGTCCGAGCTGGACATGGCATCTCCCGGTTTGTCGGTGTCGCCCGCGGCGGAGAACACCACCATCACTCTGGGCAGCGGCAGCGTCCGCCGCTCCTGGATGAACCTCCTCACCCGTGTGGTGGCGGCGGGCAGCGGGCTGAAGGACAGCGACTGGCGCTCCCTGCCGCCGCCGTCAGAGCCGTGGGAACCGCTCGAGCCATTCTCCTGCATGCGCGCGGCGACTCCGAGCTGAGGATGACAGCACGAGCTCAGCGCGCGACCGGGGATAAAAAAAACAACAACAACAAGGCAGGCACGGGTGAGGCACGCGCAGGAAGGACGGCTCTCCCGCGAGCCACGGCGGAAGTGGAGTGATCCGCCGTCGGGCGTTAATGCTGGAAAGCCTCCGCCGCGCCGGGGTTTCATCCAAAGTACGAGGTTAGCAGTCCGAGAGGGGCTCGCGCACACTTTCAGGCATACGCGTGGTGACGTAACAGAGGTTCGCAACGTCATCACGTCGGTTGTCCGTTCGAGATAAGATTTTTAATTTTTTTAATTTAATTTAATTTAGAGTGCGGTAATTAAAAATTAAATTAAAAAACTTAAAAATTTCCATATTATTTATTTATTTATTTGTTTGGTTTTTTGTTTGTTTATTTAAATTCACTTTACATACGTCCTGCTGTGAATATCATGTGTGTCTGTTGTGTTTCTTCAAATAAAATGTAATCAACAGTAAAATCTTATTTTAAAAATTTTCAATTAATAGATTCAAATAATGTACAACGAAATAATTTTGTTTTATATTTGTATAAATTATGTCTTGGCCTCCAGAGCGGTTGTGTTTGATTAACACGTGTTAACCCACGATGACCTTTAAGGTGAATGTGGAGTGGTCGTATAAACAGCAAGATGTAAGAAATTAAGAAATAAAAAATAAATTTCACCTGAAATTCAAATTCCCCAAATACTCTCTACTTCCAGAATGAGCCACCATCCAACTGGAAACTATGGTAACGCAATAATAATAATAAAAACAAAAAAAAAACTCTAACTAAGCAAAAAAATGTGACTTGAGTAACTGTTTAAAAAGTGTTTTTGAGTTCTGCTACCTAAACAGAACATGACAGGAGGCCAGAACCCATCCCTACACCCCCCCCCCCCCGTCATGGCGGTATTGGGGGTCTATAAACCTGATCTTCAGTAGTGTCCTCAGACATGTTCAAAGCAAGCGCACGTTGGGGAGGTCTTCCTTGTCGTGACGATGACACGTGTCAAAGGGTGAAAGAGGAAGCACAGCTTGTTCTGCTGCCTGGAACAAAAGAATGCAGGCAGCCGGACCTTGAACAGCGAAGGTAAGAAGAGCGACAGCAACACATCTGTGCAACTGAAAAGACTCAGGGTTGATTAATATGAAGGTAAACACCCCATAATAAGAGATAGATAAAACAAAGTGATGCTGTTGTCAATGGTAGTCCAATGATTTAACAGACTGTTGATAATGAAATGACTAAGAGTGGATCTGTATTAATATTAGTCTGCTTGATCATTTTGGGACTGATAAATTAACAGAAGGTAAAGTTGATGAGTCTCAGCAGATGAGAGAGGAAGTAGAGGTGTGAGAAGAAGTTCAGATGAGTGTTTGGAAGGAAACATGAAGCTGAAGTCTATCAGAATGTTTGATTCTCCTGGACAGAGACTGACAGCAGGTGTTGGAACATTTAATTTTAGTATGAGTAGAACAACGGGTTCATGAAGGCCACATCTTCACCGGGTCCGTTTGATTTGTCTGCTGGTGGATTCAGAATGACTCTGATCGGCCCGTCAGCTGCTACGGGATCCAACCCCCGCAGCCGGACTCAGGACAAGAGACAGGATTCTGGACGGTGGACAGACGGATGAAGAGGAGTTCGGGTCACTCGTATCAGTCAGATTGCCTCCCCGTTCACTGACCTCATGTCTCCTCCACTAGAACTGGCACATGTCAGAGTTTAACAGGGAGTTTCATTGCAGAGCTGAAACACCGGAGCTGAACACCAAACATGACTGAAGCAGCTTCAGCCGCTTTCCTCTGCAGGACACACGGACACCCAGAGACGTCCTGAGAGGAGCACGACAAACAAAAACACAGTGGACAAATCAGTGTTAGGGTACTGGTCAGGCCAGTCCAGAGTCCAGCTCTCATGAGTCCAGCTCCATAAGTCGGGATCTCATGTCTCCAGATCTCATGAGTCCAGCTTTCATGAGTCCAACTCTATAAGTCTAGGTCTCATGAGTCCAGCTCGTAGTAGCCCATCTCTATAAGTCTAGGTCACATAATTCAGGCTCTCATGAGTCCAACTCTAGCCCATCTCTATAAGTGTAGGTCACAAGTCCAGTTCTCATGAGTCCATCTCTATAGGGCACATGAATCCGGCTCTCATGAGTCCAGCTGACATTCGATGAGTTCCCTTGAGTCACGCTCCAATGAAACCGGCTCACTCAAGTCCAGCTTAAGAAGAAGAAGTGATTTTTGACATCATAGAAATGTACAGCAAAATTACATGGGGTAGTGAGGAGAGTTGATCCTGAGCACACCGCGACTATGGGCCAACATAACCTAATATTCCTAAGATGCGCTGGATGGAGAACCCAGAGAAAAACTATTCAGGCAGACAGAGAAGGGAGAGAACTTGCAAACCACACAGAAAAGCCATGTTGGGAGTACTGGGGTTTGAACGCATGACTTTCTTGCCTGTCAGGCAACACCGCTAACCAGTAGATAGATAGATAGATAGATACTTTATTAATCCCGGAGGAAATTGCATAATCCCGGAGGAAATTGCAGTATTACAGTATGCTACTGTACCACAGATGAGACCAGTTCACTTGAGTCCAGCTCTAATGAGACCAGTTCACTTGAGTCCAGCTCTAATAAGACTAGTTTGCTTGAACCCAGCTCTAATGAGATCAGTTTCCATGACTCCACCAAACCAGAATTTAAGTCAGAGACAGAATGAGGCTGCAGTCTGAGCCTCTTGAGTACTCGACTATAGCTGATTTAAGGTTTGTGTCACTCCCTAAATGTCAGAGTTCATCATCCAGCAGCGTCTTTGGTTTTGCCCGACCACATCCTGTGGTTCACAGTCTTGTTAACAGGAAAGTAGCAGCTGAGACAGAGAGCAGCTTCTGGTTGGTGGTCAGCAAACCCTGCAGCTAGCTACTCCTAGACTTTATCTCATTAACACCTTGAAGGACTGTTTCACCAGGTATTCCACTTACACAAGCTGACGTGTGCTAGTTTGGTGTGACGTTCAGCTACCAGACGTGATCTTTGCGTCTCTCAGTTTCAGGTATGGTAGCGACCTCTGGCCTGCTGGCTGCTGTCCTGGCTGCCTTGTCGGTGTCGATGTTGAGTCTGCTGTCGTTCCTCTGTCTGCGATGCAAAAGAAAATCCAGTGAGTCCACCATCACAGGACGGTCCAACCTGCTCTCAGGATGTTTAGTGTGTAACAGGACCGAAACTGACCGGTTGATGCTCACGAGGAAAAGAAGAGTCTTTGGGTTTGGGACTAAAGAAAGTGTTTAAATTCACCTCTGTGGGCTGGTTCTTGGCAGACCTGCCCCTAGAGTCTGGATCAAATTAGCCTCCTTATCAATTTATATTTAAACCAGTACAATTTAATCCCGGTTTAAGTCTGGATTATTATTAGTTTGTTTGCTAAGTCATTTTTGTCCAGTCTTTGTAGACGTTACCCATAAATCTGGAAACAAGAATCTTGTTATTGTTCCTGTCCCACATTAAATAAATCCTAGATCCACTTGAAATCCCTCATCATCAACGTTTGGCTCTTCTTTGTTGCAGAGATCATTCAGGAGAATTACATATATGACCCGCAGATGTTGTGAGTATAACGCAGACACGTTAGACTGACAGCATGATTTCACCTAAGAGTCAGAGGACGAGACAATAATAGAGGGCAGCTCAAATAAACTAACGTTTATGAATCAAGTCCTAAAGTTGAGCTCTGCTCTTTACAGCCAACATGGAAGAAACGTTTTTGTTGTGACACAGTCGACAACAGGTAAACCTCATCATCATCATCATCATCATCATATTCATCATCATCATCATCATCATCATCATCATCATCATCATCATCATCATTATTATTTTATGAAAGGCAAGGAATTATCTGAACTCTAAACTAATGACATTCTCCTGTTTTCAGTCACCAGAGTTAACACCTTAACTTCGCCTCCAATGTATGTATACACACACACTCACACACACACACACACACACGTGCATGCACGCCACACATGTGCACGCGGGCACACACACACACACACAAACACAAACACACACACACATATATATAGATAGATCGATAGATAAATAGACTTTCTGCAGTTGTTGTTGGAGGACTGTTGTCGTTCTTGGTGGGTTTTACTGATGGCTGTGACTAAATGGTTTTCAGCCCCCTCTACAAATGTCAGGCAGGCATGTGAGGCAGAGGCATCTGTATCAGACCCGGACCTTCACCAAACCACACAGGAAGTCAGTCACATTAAATCTGAAAACCTTCTCCCAGGGGTTCAGTTCGGTTCACAGTCTGAACACCTTCAAGGTGGCGCCGGCCCCAGGTTCAACGTTTTGCCATGAAACAGGAAGTTGTCCTGAAACAGGAAGCTGTCCTGAAACAGGAAGTTGTCACAACTCAACGTTGATCGATTTCACATTAACGGCTGCGTATGGATTAGAGGTGACGTGATGAGATGCTACTAACACCAAAATGGGTTTTGTTTTTCCAGCGAAGTATGTGGTGACGCTTCACCAGGTGGGTGTGTCCTCATTGTTCTAGTGCCATCTTTAATTTTTGTCTATATTACCCTGATCAGAGCCGGTTTCATTGTAATCACCTTCTATTACAGCAGCGATAGAAGACCAGATGGAGTCAGATGAACAGGCAGATTATGAAAACATTAAAGATGGTATGTTAACGCCCACCAAACACAGCATCCAGTGTTTGTCACCATTTACCAACTCAAGTGTAAATGTTCCATCACCGCCTCAGGTCACATGAGAAGTCTGGAACATACGTATGTGTGAGTATTACAACCTGTTCTGTCACGGAGCTTTAATATAACGCACGCTTACAAATTATTCAGCTTGTCTTTATGCTAATGAAGCAGTTGTTTAAATATGTTGGTTCATGGTTTGATATTTTGAAATTTGAAAATTTAGGATTAATTTTTTTATTACAGTGAACTGAAATAAAAAAAAACAACAGAGTTGTATTTTGACTTTTATGAATGAAAGTAATTTTAAAAATCAAATAGCATGTAATGTGTGTACACCTACTCAAGTTGAAGGTGAGAAATGATGAGTGTGTGTGTGTATATTTTTCCAGAGCTCCTCTTCCAATCACCTTCTATGAGAATGAGCAGAATGAGATTCAGACAGGAGGTGAATGTTTTACCTTCCCTCTGAAATACAGTCCGTCAAATAAACATGTGGAATCACACACTGCTGTTTTCACAGATGTCGATCAGGCGCCTCACATCTATGCAAACATGTTGTCATCAATAAATGACGGTATAATAATCAGTTTTGATCAGAATTGATTGTTGGTTCCTGGCTGAGGTGAGGAGGTAACATCTCAGCTTCCTTCAACAGACGACGACGACTACGAGAACTCTCAGTTCCTCAGCACCGTCGTGAAGGAGCAAGAAACCTGTGAGTGTCAGGAACTTCCTCATTTTGTAATTTTTATTTTTAAAGAGATTTTTGTCTTATTCTGGTGCAGGAGCTGCAGAGCTGCAACCCTGAATCCAGGGATGGATTATCTTATTAGGACAGGAATTAATCTGCTGCTAGTTTGATCATACAGTCATGATTAAAGTGTTTCTGATTCCAGAAACGTCATCTTTTACTGTTTTTCTCTGTCATATAAAATATTTAGGATATTAATGTCATTTACAAGAGGAGTAGTTGTCAATTTTTATGTCACGGATTTTTATAAAAGAAATGATAAACAGAAGATCAAGAAGAGAATCTGCAGACTGACTGATGCTGGAAACATCCTCAGTTCCAGCCCAGAACCTACATCAGAGGAAATGACAAAATATTAAGAAATAAAAAGCAGCAGTCTTTAGTGTTTGGTTGGTTTGTCACCAGGAGTCATTTAAAAGTTAAAAACCAGGGGTCGCCAGGGGTCAGACGAGTCACCCTGACATGCAGGAATAAACTCATCCAGATCCACTCCACTTAGTATTTTACTCTTCTAGAGATTCATTTTTAATATGAGCTCACTGGGGTCACAAACGGGTCATTGTTCCAGAATATGACGCATCATTCCAGGTTAAAGGTCGTGCCCTATGATAACCTCTGATATGATAAACTCTTCTTTATTCATCCAAGATGCTGCTGCTGTTGATCCAGATTATGAGAATCAGAACGGGGACTGGACCGGATGAGGACACGCCGCCGCCCTGTGGTGATGTCACAGGTTCATTAACATAAAAAACCCCAAAAGTGGCTGTGAATTCAGAAAATGTTTGAGATGGCTGTGAGATTCATGTTGGAAGAATGTTTATTAAATGTGTATTTTTATTGAAAGTTCTGTGGTTTTAAATATCAGTAAAGTCCACTGAGGAAACCTGCGAGTGTAAACATGAATGTATTTAATATGTAAGTCCTCAGCCTACCAACACAGTTGGTTCTGAGAGGTTGTTTGTAAGATGACTTGTTCGTAAGTCCTCATTAATTAAATGTCAAACTATAACTGCGGGTGGCATGATGGCCCAGAGGGTGGCGCTGTCGGCTCACAGCTGAGTTCTCTCTGGGTTCTGAGGCTTCCTCTGCTTCTGATTGGCTGTCCCTTCTCAAGAGTGTGATGTGCTACAGGCGGAGCTGTCTACTTGCTGGACCCAAACTAGCATCACCTGACAGGTACTGGTGTTCCATCAGTGCAGTCATTTCCTGTTCCAACAACCCTGAACAGAAACACAGACGTTTGGCTTCACACAGAGACGCTTTTATTATCCTAAACAGGTCAGCTGGGGCCATAGTCGACGGTAGTTACCATGGAAACCATTTCTATACACATAGACTGAACATATGCACGCTATGGTGGTACAGTGATGTTGACGGTGACGCAGCGGTTACACGATCACACGCAGGCCAGTGTTAAAGGGTGAACGGAGCCGATCACACCTGGAGCAGCAGTGGGGGGGGGGGTCACCAGGAGGAGGGGTCTGCAGGTGAAGCAGGACGTCCCAGGAGTCCCCCCACCCCACACACACACACACACATCAGCAGGTTGATGGGAAGTTCAGGCGCTGCTGAGTGCGTCCACACCCGGCAGGACTTTACCTGAGGAGAGAGATACCGGACGTCAGACACCTGGATGACATCATCATCTGGACTGATTTCATTGGTTCTGATGTCGTAACTCACCTTCCAGCAGCTCCAAGCTGGCTCCGCCTCCTGTGCTCACGTGGCTCACCTTATCTTCTGTGTTCCATTTAGCGCAGCAGGTGGCAGTGTCGCCCCCACCTGGACGAAAACAACACAACCAAACAGGATTTAAGGGTTACATCCCTATCTCATCGCCCTCCTGAGCTTGTAGTGCTGCCCCCCTCTGGGCGATACAGATCAGTTCTGCCTCATCAGAACACGTTCACCCGGAAACACCTGGATTTCTGTTTCCTGGCTGCAGTGGTCACATGACACATGATCGATCGATCGGTCTGCAGACTTAAGCTTCTTGAAGAAATGCTACTTCTTTTGGTTGCAGGTAAACTAGGAATATTCCAGAACTGCAGACCTTTGCATGTGAAGATTCCTCAGATGATGTTTTTTTATTATGGGATGGATCATTTTGAGTCTGCTTTATTCAACCAAAGCAGCATTTATCTGTTGTGTCTGTTGTATGGAGCCACTTTAACTCTCCTAATTTAGTGACTGCTGAGAAATAGTCGGAACACAATGAAAGTGAATAAAGTTGTTTCAAATTGTAAAATGGGACAGATGTAATCCCTGTTAATCCCAGCATGCTAACACCAGGTATCTTTCTCACCAATAATCGTGATACAGCCTGCTTTGGTCGCCTCGACCACGTTGTCCATCAGGTTCTTTGTCCCTTTAGCGAAGTTGTCCCACTCGAACACGCCGACCGGCCCGTTCCACACGATCTGCTTGGCTCTGGCCACAGCCTTGGCGTATTCCTTAGAGCTCTCTGGTCCACAGTCCAGACCCTGCAGAGACAGAAATCCTCATCATACAAACATTCCATGTGGAGGGAAGATGCGTCAGAGATGAGATCTCACCATCCAGCCGGCGGGGATGCCAGCAGCCACGGTGGCCGTGCCGGTGGCGGCTTTCTCGTCGAACTTTTCAGCGGTGATGAAGTCGACAGGAAGTGTGATCTTGACATTGTTTTTCTCTGCTTTGGCCATCAGGTCGTTGACGATGGCGGCCCCCTCCTCGTCAAACAGGGAGGTACCGATCTGTCAGCGGAGACAGGAAGAAGACAGTTAGCAGGAGTTTAGCAATGACTTTTTGGTGTGTTTCTTTGAGTTAGCTGTAATATTAGCTTGTTTTAATAATCAGACAGTTGTGTAATCCCATTCATTCTTGCCTCCTAAACAATGCTTAAATACAGACGTTTGCGTTGGGAAACCTGAACTCTGGAGGTCCAGACAGGCTGGTGAAACCTCAGAATCACATTCAAATCTTTACAGGAGCTCTGACAACAAGACTTGAAGCAACCATCATTTGTTTAAAGGGTCAGTTCACCCAAAATACAATGCAGCACATTCCACAGGTCAGCAGTATCAGCCGCTTCCAGAGGCCTTTAGTGCCTTATCAGAATCTGATTCGCTTCTCGACTCCAGACAAATGGAATCTAGTCTGTGGTCCAGGATGGAGACGTGACCTCCTCAGTGACACGAGCGGCGCTGGTTGTGTGTGTGCAGCCCTCTAGTAACCCTGAAAGACGCTGTTTCTAACGCTGCGGCCTCACCTCCATGTTGTTGAGGACTTTGAGGAAGGTGAAGGCCATACCGCCGCCGATGATCATCTCATTGACTTTATCCAACATGTTGTTGATCAGCTGGATCTTGTCTTTCACCTTTGCCCTGAAACAGAAAGAACAAGAAGCTCGGTGCAGATCCAAACGCAGCGCTTCAAAAACCATTGATGTCAGCAGTCGGTCAGCCACGACTCAAGATACGGAACAGGAGAGAAAAAGAACCGTGAACCTTCATTTAGCTTCAAATACGATTAGAATTCATCTTCTAGCCGTTAAAAACAAAAAAATAAAGAAGCATGTAATTCAAAGAATCCTCTCTCTGCATTAGATTAAGTGGATAATGGATTAACTGACTAATCAATTGACTAAAGAATTAAGTGACTAATAGATTAACTTTTTATCTTTCTGAATGAAAGTCTTAATTATGGTCCAAGGTATAAAAGCTCCTGCAGCAGATTAATAGCAGATTACCCTTCATCTTCGTTAATCTGCTACACAAGCCAACAGGATTGTTTGGTATTATTATTATTCCAGATCTCGTTTATTTATAAGGACCTTATTTACAGGCAGCATCAAACGCTCACTGCAACATCAGTGGAAACTAAAGGTTGACGCCCACTGTGAGCTCGAGGAAGCTGATTGGTCGATCAGAGGGAGTGACGGTTGCACAAGGGACTCCGACTCAAGTCCAAACCCACACAAATTGTGTAACAGCAGACCGTTACTGCAGCTTCTGCTGTGGAGCCACAGAGGATGGACCACCAGCAGAGGATAGACCACCAGTAAAGATTCAACCAATGACGATGTTCATTAGATCTGGGATTAAAATATTAAACCTCTGGTTTATTTATTATTATACAATGCACAGATGATGAGCCTTGAATATTTGCTGGTCATGAAATGATAAAAATCTCACACGATGGACATGATTTATCATTTTGTCCTTTCACCTCTGCCTGGTAATGACGCAGTACTACCAGGAGGTGGCAGTAATACCCGCTAAGGTTTGGGGGACAATGGATGTGAACCTGATCCCCGGTCAGCCTTCAGTTTCCAGACACACAAAGCAGTGGACCAATCAGGATGCAGACAGAGATGCGTGTTAACATTTACGTCTTAAAGGAAAGAACTGTGGCCGTTTAAACTGGACTTGCTGGTTTGATTATCTTGGAATAGGATTAATGTCTCCAACAAGTAGAGACCAAAGCAAAAGGTTCTCACCCCCCAAGGATGGCCAGGAAGGGCCTCTTCGGTTCCTCCAGAGCCATGGCAAAGTAGTCCAGCTCCTTCTTCATCAGGAACCCAGCTGCCTTCTTAGGGAGGTTGACCCCCACCATGGAGCTGGGAGGGAAGAGGAGGATGAGGAGGGTATTCTCTTCAGATACGATGACATCACAGACAGCAGCGCTAACGTCCTCCATCGCTCCAGGACATCAACTCACCTGTGGGCTCTGTGAGCCGTACCGAAGGCGTCGTTGACGTAGATGTCTCCCAGCTTGGACAGAGACGCCCTGAAGGAGTCCACCTCCTGCTGGGAGGCCTTGGTCTGAAGGTCAGGACAGACGAAGAAGAAGAAGAGGCAAACAGATGAAGAAGAAGCAACGACAGCATCTCAATGACGCATTTCAGGACCCAGATTATTAATTCTAAAAGCTTTTAAATGAGTTCCTTTAGGTGCATCGGTTTCAGTCTGTGCTGCTTGTGGATTCAGTTCCTGCTGAAGAAGGTCGTGACTCGTGACCGGAGGACGGCAAAAGGTCAAGAGAGCCCCGGATTTGTACGTTTCCTTCAGTCCTCCAGACTCAAGTTCATACATTCAGGTAAAAACAACTTCCTGGTTTCATTTCTGCCTCTTTGGAGCCTCATCTGTTGGGACACACTTAACATTTGAGTCAACGTCTGAGAGTCAATCTCGTCTCGTGTTGAGATCTGAGATCTAAAAATAAAGCTCCTGTCTCATACGGCACAACAGTGGCGTAGAAACCAACCCGCTGGCGCCGCATACCAACCGGGGCTCTCAGGACAGGAAAAGCAACTGGTTCAGGCGGGACAACCCGCTGACCTTCAGGGCAAATGTCAGCAGGTCAGAGCTGCTGGTCCAACCCTAACCCTAACCCCAGCAGACTGTTAGGTAATTATTAAAACAGTCACTCTTTCACATCTTAGTGCATTTTTTAAAAGTAAAAATTATTCCAATAATACATTTTATTTGTTTAACATGACAGGTTAAGACTTTTGCAGGAGTCACTCTTTTGTTCATTGTATCCAGGAAAATAAAATATTTAATACTTTTCTCGATATCAAGCAATAAAATTAGATTTCATTATTCCATCATTATTAGGTGTTTTGATGAGTTTAATCAAATGACATATCCTGTAGATTAAATGCCACAAGCATAAATGTTATGTAATATATGAGCACTAAATAGTGCACCACTTGTGAACATAACATCAGAGGGTGACACAGCAGTTTCACGCTGCGGCTGGAGTGACTGTGCATTTTCCTACAGTGAGAGTAAGTCCTGCTGGACAGACTGCAGCGTCTGTTCCGGTGTGTCTTCACACAGCCAATCAGATGACGCGTCACAAATGGATCCCAGGAATTATACGATGCAGGTTTGTGGTTAAACCGGGACCTCGGTGTTCCCCCCGCAGCAGCACACTGCTGGACTCACCTTGTTCCCAGAGGCGTCTTTGCCTTTTCCCTCCTCTGCCACGTGGAAGCGGAGGTTCTCCAGCAGGATGACCGACCCGGGGGCGGGGTCAGCGCAGGCTGCTTCCACCTCAGGCCCGACACAGTCCTTCAGGAAGGTGACGTCCCTGTGGGGTCAGAGGACCGGTGAGCACGAGTCCAGCGGGTCGAGTGTTTAATAAAAACCAGTCCGGGGGTTCAGGCCATCTACTCACCTCCCCAGCAGAGTCTTGAGCTCCATGGCAACAGGCTCCAGAGAGTATTTCTCAGGCATGAAGTTTCCATCGGGACGGCCCAGATGGCTCATCAGGACCACCGATTTGGCCCCGTGGTCCAGACAGTGTTTAATGCTGGGAACAGCCGCCTTAACCCTGGAAAAAGATCACACACAAAAAAGAGATGAGCAAATCAGTTCTCCACAAACAGACACACAATCAAGGCTTCAAAACTGATTAGTTGTTTGTGAAATGATTTTTTTTAAACAAGTTAACTGACTGGATTTTAACATCACAAATTAAAAAGATGTTCCAGAATTAGATGGGTGTACCTCTGGTTGTTTGTGATCTGCTTGTCTTTCATTGGAACGTTGAAGTCGACCCTGCAGAGAAAACAGAGCGTTGAGACGTTCACTGACCACGGACGTGTTTCATTTTACACATCTCTTCATCTTCAGTTGGAAATTTACCAGGTAGAACAGCAGCGATGCAAAGTCTTCCTCCTGCTTTAACACCTGCTCTCTGACTCACGATTCACAAAATTCTGCTGACAACTAAAACACAGCTCTTCTGACGACTTCATGTTATTTGTTATGATTAATTAAACACCAGAAGAGAGTTAGCTCCATCAAGCTGGTTTGACAAACCCAAAGCTGCACGATCAGCAGTTGCATGAACACTCTGGGGTCTGGAGAAGCAGCAGAAAATAAACCAATGAATTTAAGCAGAAAGACAGACTGACGTGTCCAGACATCAACGCAGAGGCTGTCAGCCAACATGCCATTAGACTGGCATCATTCATGCATCGCCGCAGCCCCGCCCCCTGATGCATCGCTGTAGCCCCTCCCGCTGGTGCTGAGTCATAACCCCTCCCCCTGTGCAGGTTGCAGCCATGCATGCTTGCATCTCATGAGAACATTCTGCATCCCTCGTACTCCAGGATGTTGTAAATGGCCTCTGTCAGGCAGACAGTAGCCTGGTCTCCATGGCAACAGTCTGCTTTTCCTCCTGAATCTGAACTGGCAGCTACACAATGTGTATTGTTCAGCGCTAGAAGTTCATAAATCACACATGTCTCTGCAGGAAAAGAGCTCCACGCCGTCAGCGGCGGCGTTGGACCTTGTCCTGCCGTCTCTCGTTGCATCACGCTGGGCAAACGGAGACGGCCCTTTGACATTTCACAGGGTGTCGGGTTCAAGCGCCGGTCATCGCCAGCGGCCATCAAGATCCAGACCACCGAAGCAACAGGAATTGTCGAAAGTAAACTAACAGCACTGGTTTTTTTAAATCATCTCAGAATAATTTATCATTTTTAAAAACTAGAGATTTGTCTTCTGCAACAGGTCAGGGACTGAGCCTTTGAGGACAACTTTGAGCAAGGCATTAAATCAGGTTGTTGCTTGGCGTTGACAAGCATCGAATACACACAGGATGTGTTGTAGGAAGTCAAACATACCAGGACATGACTTTTTTAATACTTAAAAAAGAAAATGCTTACGTTTCTCAGATGTCTGACAACATGGTCATTTTGAATGAATTTAATTATAGTTACTATTGATTACGTTACTGTAATTATGCAAGCCCAAAAAAATCCACCCCTTACTTAAGATCTGTAATTACTCATTCTTTCCTCACCTATTGAACTCATCTGGTGTACATTCATGGATTTTGAAACATAAATCCCAACATCAGGTTGATTTCTGATCCTGCTTCTCTTTTGATGAGCAGATATTTAATCTGGAATACATAACTGAGTAAAGTTACTGCACTCCAAAGGGCCGCACTGGATGCAGCGGGTCATCCATGCAGCATCTCCTGACAGACACGTAACGTGGGCAGAAACGTGACGCACAAGTTCATTTCCTGTTCACACCCCCGTGGAGCTCCACGGCTCCGCTGGGGGAGAACCCAGCTACCTGACCCCAGGTGGGGTAGTTTATAGAACCAAAACACACTCAGAATGATTCATTAGGCCCTCACCGGATCACATTAGCTTACATAAGTTACACATTACGCCGAGTAAGCTAGCTAGCCAACACGCACCTCATCACGACCCGCTTCCCGCTGACCTCCACCTTGTCCAGGGTCAGTTTGGTAGACAGAGACATGACGGCTGTGTGGCTGGTTCAGGACTTCAACTTCCTTGTCGGGTCTGCTCCGCTTCCTTCGGCTGGTTCTCCACCGAATGACAGAGCTGACCTTCGAGCAGCACGGAGGAAAGACAGCGGAGCAGGATGGGACCCGCCCCCTGCTTCTGATTGGCTACAGCGGACTGAGGCGCTGCATTCAATAGGACAGCTTTAAGTGTTCTGTGACGTCATTTGCGCGACTCTTCGACAGCTTGATATACTGTACTGTACTGTATAAAAATAAGTACAGTAACTAAAATAAAAAAGAAAGAAGGGGTATGTTCAATGAATGTGGCAATACTATGATATGTTTGTCAAGTAAATACAAAAAATAGATTTTTGTTTTTTAAGGAAGTCCTACTCTGGAATTTTTCTGTTGCTTAGATACTATTATCTACTCCTATATATACACTTTCTTTCAGCCGCTAGATGCACTTTAACATATTAAATCCTTCTTTAAACTTTACTTCACTAAACTGTACTTAAGGTATATTAAAATAAACTTTAGATAATTAAATTTTAGACTGAGAAAACAGCACCATTTTTTTTCAAGTATAGTAAATGGACCTTTGTTGACAAATATGCAGAAGCAAACACCATTCAGTCCCACTAATTTGCTGTAGTATTAACAGTTGAATGTGAATTTATGAGTAGGCATAAAGCCCATCATGACATTGAAAGTATCAATTTGGGGATAAAGGAATCAATCATCTGTGGTCAATATTTTATACAGATATCACACAGTGTCACATTAGTAGAATCACAATTTATTTGGACAGAGTAATATCTTTGAATAAACAGGCATTCATTGTCTGAACACAGATGTTCATTAATCATTTGTACAGCGTGGTTCACCCGGTGGGATGCATGGCCATCCTTTACTCCTCGGCCTCTCTCCACTCTTGGGGCATGAGTTTCCCAACAGGTGACAAATTCCAGGTGATTCCAGTCTGAGTCACCACCTACACAACACAACAGTCCAGTGTTTTAAACCATAAGTCTCCATATTTTCTTCAAAGAACTTGTTATTGCCAAGAATTTAACTCCAAGGTTAATGTCAATGAGCCACAAACTCATTAATCTACAGCGTGTATATAAAACAAGGCTACTGATAGTGATAGCACTCTAATCAAGTTTATAAACACTTCCAAACATATTGTGACATTTTATCAAAGCAAAATAATTAATTTTAAAAATGATCAGATTTTTCACACCTATCAATAACCCTACTCAGTGACCCTTAAAATGGTTAGTGGGCAGATTCAGAGAAAAGTCTCCATGACAAAAGCCTTTGAGGTATATACTACATTCAGCATTCACTTTAGAACAGTTTAACCTGGAGTTGTGATCCTCCATTACCTACAATGTGATCAGGCAGTCAAGACCACTGTGTAAACAACTGTAAACATATAACAGAACATGAGTGTACTTACATATCCCCACACAGCCGTACAGAAGACAGCACCACCAACCAGGATGCCGTTGCCGTACTTTGCGTGGAAGTCTGGTACGACAGACGAACCATGCCTCACCTGCCTCGTGCCCTGACCTGGATGACAATAACATAATATTCAGGGTTATAACATTTATGTGACGCATTACAACTTTGCAGCCGTCCATTATTAATGTTAAACTGAGCTGAATGTAAATTAAATATAATATTCTCAGGTTGAATGAAGTATATCTATACACTAGAATTAGAGACTACATGGTGCTCGTCTGTGTGCATCACTGCATCACTTATCACCATAAAAGGCAGCATTCCCATTCAGGATATAGATGAGCACATTTCTGTCATCTGCCACAAACTTAACCAGCTGAAAAGATCTTATGTTTCCTGTACTAAATGTTTACTTGATATGCACAGAGTAAATACATTCTAAAGCTGGAGATGCTAATGGACAACATAATAACTACTGGGTACAACTAAAGTCTGCTCTTCCTTATTCTAAGCTCCGTGTCATTAAACAATCACTCCATGAACACTGACAATGACACCAATGTAACCTTGAGCTACACTTAAAATAAAACTTAACTTTCCATAGAGAACATTTAATGACTGATATTGTGAGAAATGCCACCACTTGAGTTCGGCTAATGCTAGCAATGCTAGCTGGCTATAGGGGGTTGTTGACGTTAGCACGTTGACCGCGGTCATGGAACAAAAATGGACGGTCACACTTGAAGTCAACCGAACTTCGAAAACAAACCTGGACTGAATCGATACGTTTTCAATAGAAATCTATTGCCTTACCGGTGATTCTGACCGCAGCTTTAGCAAACCGGAACATCTTGCTCTGCCTGGTGCGCTTTGATACCCTTGAAATCTGTTATGGCTGCCGCACGTAGTCACAGCGGAAGTGACGAAGTGCGCATGCGCGGCTTTAATCTAATACTGACGGAGTTCAGCGACATTGAAATGCTGTACATTGAAATAAACATAGAAATCGTATTATGTTTGCTTGTTTCTCTGTTGTAATAAATAATTTTAATTTGTCACGTTATTAAACACAGAACTCCATCAATCAAGGATCAAACTATCCAAAGAATAAAGAAAAATAACATCAAACACATGTTAGGACATTAACGTTGTTCAAAATGGTTTTGTCAGAGTTAAAATGGGCTGAATTATTGGATTGTGGGAAATGTACTTTTTGGTCAAAGCACACTTTTGACTTATTTATTCTAGACACTTAATATTTATGCTCTTGAGGGCCACATAAAATGTTGTGGCGGGCCAAATTTGGTCCCCGGGCCTTGAGTTTGACACTTGTGGTAGACGATCCAATACTGTATCGCTTTATGACGCTAGTATTTGATTATTACATCCCGCAAAGCAGTGATGTATTGTAATTTTCAGTGTTGGTGCGTTTGTTCGTCCGTGTATCAAATATCTTCACAACTGTTGAAGATTGAAAGATTAAATAAAAAGCACATTAATTTAATTTTTTATTGAAATTAAAATATTAAAATTGTAAATTAAAATTCGGACGGCAAAAGGGATGAAAATGAGACGATGACGTTGACCTTGAGAAAACTAGATCAAGGTCAAATGTCAACTTTTGTACATTTTTTTCACATATCTCAGGAACCGGATAAGATAGAAAGACGAAACAAAAGGCGTTATATTCTGGGAGGCAGGGGGATGAAAATTAGATCAACCTTGACAAACTAGGTCACGGTCCAATTTTTACTTTTTTAGGTACACATTTTTTATTTAACCTTTATTTATCCAGGAGAGTCCCATTGAGATTACAGATCTCTTTTGCAAGGGAGCCCTGGCCACATTCACGCTCACATGCATTTTAGGCTGACCAATTCACCTATGGTACATATTTTTGGAGGTGAGAGGAAGCTGGAAAACCCAGAGAGAACCCACGCAGACCAGGGGACAACATGTAAACTCTACACAGAAAAGTCCCCAGCTGGATTTGAACCCACGACCTTCTTGCTGTGAGGCGACAGTGCTAACCACTACACCACCGTGCCACATCTCGGAAACCTGATGATATAACCACAGAACAAAAAGCAACATTTTCAGGAAGCCAGAGGCACAAAAATGTGATGTCGTGGGATGTTGCAATCTCTGACTGCCTTGGTGATTACTGCATCTGACAGGACTAAGCCATTCACTTATGGAGGTGATCTGCATTCCCATCTGGATCCAAAATTGATGATTCTGCAGTTGCCTCAGTATATGTGAGCTTGTAATGGAGAGTATAATTCATGAAGTCCTCATCATTAACAACTCACCTCCTTTATTACTGTACATATTCACTTAGAAGTCTCAAAAGAGTTGAAGTCTTGTTTTTGAATTTTATTTTATTAAATCAAAATATTTTCACAATTATAATAGAATCAGAACGTTTGGTTTTTGTATGTACATATATGCTAAAAAGACTGAATTTGTTTTAACATTGTACAATCTCAAGTTGATTGTGGAAAATAAAGACAGTGTAAAGAGCAGATCAGATTTTTAGAAAAAGGAAGCCAATCTGTGAATACCACAAACCCTAAGCATTGAAGCATAAAGTGCATTTCACACCTTAAATAATGTTGAG
Organism: Antennarius striatus; assembly: GCF_040054535.1. Taxonomy (NCBI): domain Eukaryota; kingdom Metazoa; phylum Chordata; class Actinopteri; order Lophiiformes; family Antennariidae; genus Antennarius; species Antennarius striatus. The sequence goes on along the minus strand of NC_090788.1, from coordinate 19,460,706 downwards.
TAATGGCTTAAAGCCAGACAGGATACACCTGATAGAGGTGACTCACCATCAGGTCAATGACAACGGTGAACCCCTTCCTCTCAGAGTGTATCCTTTAGTTTGGTTGAGTAGGTAAGGTTACTCACATCCATAATTCGAACAGACAACCAGACCCAGAATGAAAAAACTTTCTAATTTTATTTGAAATCAGTATTCCTGTCCAGTATTCTTAATATATTTTTTTTACTGAATTCTAAATGAAACCTCTTCCTGAGTTTATTTCTTTCAATGTGAGCCAAGCCAAACCTCAGAAAAAGCAATGCTTACAACCTGCAACACATCAGCAGTAAAAATAATAAAGTGAACCATTATAGTCTTGCAGGCAAATATATCTGAGGAACTAGAGAGGAGAACTGAACACTGCTGCTCTCCTTCTCTAGACTAATCTCAAACCCTCAGCATAACCAGCCGCTAACAGCTTCATAAAAATGTGGAATTTGTTTGATGTACAGTAAATGATGTAAACTCACACTAAACAGTTGAGAATTTCATAGTTTCATATTTTTATAGTTGATAATTTCATCCAAACACCTAAGATGGTGAACAGATAAATGGAACAGAGTCAGTATACAAAATCCAGGATAATATTGGTCTCAAAACCCTCACAGGCATCACAGTTACCCATAACATTAAGACATTCATCCATTCCTGTTGGTCATTTTTATTTTCTAGTCCGCCTTTTTATCTTTTCCTTCCTCGTCGTCTGTGTATTCTGTGGGTTCCTCTCCGGGTTTCAGGAGCTTGCCGATGTAGTCATACTTAACTGTGACAGGAATGCAAAACAAAGAAAGATTAATTACAGCTTTAATGTCAACAAATTCAGGCAGTGATTAAAGGACAAAGCAGCAATTTCCTAGAACAAACATCCAACTTCTCTCGTTTTATTCTTTATCAAGGAATCTCAATCTACTACAAACCCTAACCTCACCACACACCAACCCTGTCCTGTCTGTCAGTGATCATTATTAACACATGATGCAATGCGACTGGTGCGTGTGAGGAATCTGGGATCTGAACACAAATATTTGAGGAGTGAGTCTCGTGTCGTCTCTACTCACAGGTGAACTGAGCCTCCCACTCAGCAAGGCTCTCCCTCTGCATGGCGTTCAGGTCTGACAGGTCATCGTGTTCGTCCTTCAGGGCGTCCTTCTCCAGGCAGAATGTAGCCAGACCTCTGGATGCATCTTTTCCCGCGAACACTCCATACGGCCCGTCTGCAAGACAGCAAAGACACACAGCAGGCATGAGGTGGACGCCTGGAGAGAAGACTACTGACAACTGATCTATCTATAGGCTTATTTATAAAGCATTTTCTGGAGAGGAGATCCGAACATGGCTGGTTACTGTGTTCACACCTCCTCTCTATCTGAACACAGTAACCAGCTGTGTAGTATACACTTTTGGTGCAACTCACACACATGATCAGTGATGTATCCTAGGTTCAACCAGAATACATTGCTGATGATGTGTGTAAATTTCACCAAAAGTGTATACTACAACAAATACAGCATGTTCTTTTAGCCTTATTTTAAGATACGCATCCATATGTTGAAACAATATAAATATAAAAATATATAATTTATAAATATAAATAAACTGACAGACATTGATTTTTAAACAGGTGTGTGTAAGTGACATTGTTTTTGAAAAAGTATCAAATCAATCATCAGAAAAGTTGTGAATTTTTTTCTGTGTTCTATGAGTTGAAGTCGGATTACGAACCTCTGCCTGTGGACTAAAGGTAAATCTCTTTAATTAAACAAACAGAGTTTTGCACCAGTTTGCAGTTCACCAACAAAGGTTGCATGACAATAAGCTCATGATGGCCAGAGGTTACACATACCAGAGGTTACCATCTGAGATGATAGAAAACAGTGAGGTCTAACTCTGTGCCTGTATCCAGGTTACACAAATGGCAGAGTCCATCCCTTCAGAGAACTACAGATGAGGGTGGAGTGACAGGATTCAGCTAAACAACATCACCAGTTTAGTGTAGGGCTGACCTCCACACAGCAGTCATGGACAGTTTCTATCAGGTCAGTGAATGTTGTGTTTGTGTTATTTTGTCTTGGTCTGTACAGTAAAATCAGTATATTTGACTGTGTCAATCCTCAAAATTAAAATGATTGTAAAACATTTAAAGGGAATAATACTTTTCTCTGCAAACTTGCATTATAGTTTCGATAAGATGGGTAGAAACAAGAAAGGACATCCATTAGATCACCTGTAGCTGTGATGTCTAGCATTGCAAACTACTTTACAGCATTATTAGTTGGTATATTACTATAGCTGATGTTATTTAACCTATTACCTTGATTATCCATCATTTCTGAATATCTACTCTCTTATTTATTGTTGTTTATATCTATAAATTATCACTTTGCTGCTGTTTTCTGCTATTTTCTCCGGTAATAAAAAGCAAAGATCCTCCTGGCCCTGTTTAGGTAGTCATTAGATGACTTTACAGCTAACTTTGAGGAAGGGTCAGCATTAGAATGATTATGTTCTTATCTCACTTCATATACAAAATTGATAAAGCTTTGTTTTTTTAAATGTCGGCTTTAATGAGGGCCTCCGGGACGACTGCCGCTGTGTTCGGTGCGGTGGAGCTCACGCATCGCGCAGGCTTCTTGTGGCGTGACGCAGCCTGTCACATAGACGATCTCTGGCTTCAAGGCTGCAGCGCCGCTGTTATCAAACGTGATCCGAGTTGGGACATTCAACGGAGACATGACATCATATTTAATTTAAAAAAAAAAAAAAGCTAAAGAAAAACACCAATTGCATCGCTGGCGACCCTGTCAGTGAAATATTCAGCTTTAATAAACGCAAACATGTCACGCCAGCTGCTGTCAGTGACGTCACTCTGTCCCCTCGGGGGGCAGACAAAACCAGTTGAAACAGGTTAACCTCACCAGGCCCGTAGAACTTCTTCCCTCTGGTCACGTCGAACACTTTCCCGTTGACGGCCATGAGAATCCGCGGGTTCTGCACTCCATCGTAGGGCTTCAGGTCTGCGATGGTGAAATCTCTCTTTTTCAGTTTGGGGAGCGGCTTTTCCACCTCGCCGAGCTCCGCCGGTTTGTCTCCACGGAAGATTTTGTAGAGGAGGAACAGGCAGAGGCTGAGGAGCGTCAGGTTGAGGGGAGACGTGAAGATTTCCTGAAAAATCCCACCAGAAGTTGACTCGCTGTTTTCTGCTTCCGCCATGTTGAATTGTGTCTGGACGATGGGCGTGACGTGCGATCGAGCTCTAACCAATCACAGCCGCCGGCCCACCGGAAGTGACTAACACCAGCGGCTGGATGTTTTTGTATTACGTATTTGCAATTAACTAATTAATTATAATTTTTCAATCTGAGTTATGCGTCTGGAAAAAAAATATTGTAGATGCCAGTTGTTGTTTTTTACAGTTAATGTTTTCTTATGTGTTAAAATAACAAATTTAAAACTGTACTGCAATCATCCTAAGGCAGACATATGGGATATGTGCTTCACCGGACATGAATATTAATCACGCCACTGTCTTACTTCAGAAAGGTCAATAAACAAATTAAAAAAAACTTCCCTTTTCATAAAGGGAACTGATAGGCCTTTCTTACAAGAACTGAAGCAAACCAGCAAATTTTGTTTATTTTAATTTTAAAATTCATATTGTGTTTATCTTTGTTTTGTTTCAGATTTAATTGTTTATATGTTGTTTACATGTTGCTGTTAATAAAGGTTCAAATAAAAAAAACTGACAATAACAGACTTTGCGCATGCGCTGTTTACAAGCAAGGCTGACTTGGTGAACAGTGTGTACTATAAGTTTGAACACTTTCATGATGACTTAGCGACACTTGATTGGAGTGATTTTTTTTTCTTCAGTAATATTGATTGGAAGTAAGGTTTATCCTCACCACAAAAGTTCCGCCTGACGAATCAGGTAAAAGAAGTTTCATTCAGATTTTTTCCTGCAAAATATTTTCTTTAAAAAGTTAGAGCGGGGTGACATTGATCCTTTTGTGAAACACACCCTGGAATTTTCTCACATCAACTGTGGCCCTGTAGTTTCAACCTATTACCTGTTGAAGAATTAGAATAATTATCCAGTGGGGGGTGATGATAGTATAATCCCATATCACCCATTCGATAGCTGTGGTGATTTTATTACTGTATTAGTCTTTAATTTTAAAAGATAAAAAAGAAGAAAAATTAATTAGACGGTGCGTCCATGACCAAAACATCGACTGATGTTTATGAATATGTTTGTAGGCATGGATTTAATTGTAGTTATATTTTAAATATAACTCAACCATGAGCCTAAGTGGAACAAAAAGTCATCAGGTTTTTTACATTGACTTTTAAACCTGCTTCTAACATCTGTCTGTTAAATAAAATGCTGTTCTGTCATAACCGGTACTAATCACAGAATCAGGATCTTCTATAACGTCTGAGTCAGATCAAAACTGACGTCGTTCCTTTATTTTGTCACACTTCCGGTGAGTGTCGCATTGAATTGGTCACTTCCTTGTTCTGCGAGCAGAACGTCTCTTTAGTTCCTACCCAAACAAGCGAGCCTCAGATGGACATTTTGTCTCCTCAGATAAGGCAGCATCGGCTCCAGCCCGGGTTCCATCCAGCTACAGGGGCTCCACAAAACACTCAACCCCTGTCCGCAGGAAACGATGCCCGCCTCGGTCTTCACGCTGTTCAAAGTGACGGTTAGCGTGTAATTTCAGCCATTGCGCAACAGCGGGAGTGACGTTCCTAGCTAGCTGCTGCTTTCCAGTATTTAAACCGCGGCCGGTGAGGAGCGGTGCTGCCGGGGATGACGAGCCTTTTGACTCCGACGCAGGCCTGGTAGGAGCGAATGACGGTCCCGGAGAGGCTCTGGTTTGAACCGGATCAGATGTTGAGGCAGATTTGTTGAGTCAAGCTAGCTTCCAGGTGAGTTTTGAGTCATTCGGTGTGGTTGAACTTGATTAGCAGGGCAGGTCACGTTCGTCCCGGCGGGGTTCGTCCGAACGGGTCCGGTGTTTAGAGAAGGTTCCCGGGCAGGACGGTCACTGTGGTTCCGCTGGAGTTAAACTGGTAGAAAGGGTGACGATATCTGAGATTTTAATGTTCTACACCTTTATATTTACTTTAATACAGATATTAGTTTGTTAATGTTGAAATTACGCAATTAAATCTGTGGTTAATAATTTGTCATATCAGGGTTATTTAATAGTAAACACGCAGTTTCATAATAACCTTTTTTTTTTTAGTGCTCCTGACAAACTACTCTTTTGAGTTGTGTACTGGAAAGAATTCAATTCTGTTCCACAAGAAGAATAAATAATAAACGAATGTGGCTTCTGTCATGTTTTTATCTCTCATTAAACTGCCCAGAATTAGTCTTAAAGCTTCCTCCGGTGCTTTTCCCACCGTATGTACAGTATATGTAAAATATTGTTACTTTTGTAGGGAGTCCTTTGTTTTGCATACTTATCTGTATGCAATATATATCAAATTATATAAATGTAAATGATCACTCACTGAATTATGATTTGGTGAGACAGACAACTCAGCTACACGTTGACTTGCATCTCTCACCCACTTTCTGCTGCATCAAATTGAAATAAAATCTTCAGACAGTTCCTTGTGATTGCCTTCGTGACAGAAATTTCCACAATAGTCGCTGCATTTTTGGTTTCACTTCAACGATCATGATTAAAATCTGAAATAGTTGAAGAATTCAGAAGAGATGCTTCTCGATGATTGTAGAAGTAACTTCAACGATATAGTGTGGAAAAAAGCCAACGGCAATACGATACTAAGTATGAGGAAATGAAAATAAGTTTAGAGAAAGTTCCATTTTGACAGACACACACACACACTCACACACTTCACCTTTTTTAATACATTAATAATAGTTTTCAGTGTTACAGCGTCATTGGTAACAGTATTTGTTTTATGTTCCATCTCTCCCCAGCAAGCCTAACGTTTTGTGCAGCCCCCCCCCCCTATTGTCTGCTCTGGTCTCTGGGCCTCTACGCTGTCACCATGAGTGCGATTCGTGTGGACGCCAAAGTGGTGATGCTGGGGAAGGAGAGCGTGGGGAAGACCAGTCTGGTGGAGAGATATGTCCATCATCGCTTCCTGGTCGGCCCGTACCAGAATGTAAGTGTCACCACCCCCCCCCCTCAGCCTGGATGAAAGGCTTTATCTTTATATCTACCTTCACGGTCATAATGGCTAAAATCAGAGAACGTCTTAAAACATGTTTAAAACCTGACTTTGGTCCAGTAATATTTCACTCAGCTGTTTCAATGAGCTTCTGATGTCGTCTTGTGTGTGGATGATTTTCATCTTAAGTTATATGAAGTGATGCAGTGACCTTAGATGGTATTCAGGTCCCTTAACATGTTCAGTTTACTGTTAAATAGGTTTAGTGTCTTGTCTCACTGATAGAATGATAAAAATATTAATAAAACCAAAATGAAAAAATGTTTCTTGACTGGATGCTGTAACTTCCTTAGATCTGAGTCACCTTGAGGTTAATACACATCCCGCTGTAAAACAATCAGACTGTTATGAATTATTTACATATTTTAAATTGCGGTTCATTTGAATAAAAATCATCTGTGGAGACATTTTGATGTGTGCTTGATGTTCAGTGGGTTTTATTCTCTGTGCTTTTAATATTTCAAAGTTGAGAACTAAACTATAAAATGTTGCAGAAGATTTTTTCTTTCGTGTTTGACTACAGTTTACACCCGATTTTCAATGAAGATGCAAGTGAGAAACAAGTTAATTGAATGATCTGGCAGGAGCTTCATGATAATTTAGCACAGCACAATAAGCTTATTTAAGACACAAAAATAAAACATACAACACTTCATCACGCGTGTCTGTTTTCTCCTCCTGACAGACTATTGGTGCTGCTTTTGTTGCCAAAGCGATCCAGGTGGGAGACAAAGTCATCACCCTGGGAATATGGGTGAGTTCAGGCTCCCAGGTGAAATGTGGCCCCTGTTTGGACTGCGTGGGTTTCCAGCTGTAGTACGACAGGATGTGAAAGCATACCTTCATGCTGGCCCAACAACCAGTCGTCACGTCGGCTCAATCATCCTGTGAGGGCAGACAGCAGGATGTGGTTCAAATGAAGGAGATCTCAAGAGATTGCAGTACTTTCCCCACTATATGCACACTGTTGGCATTTGAGAAAATTAAAGGCTTTTAGGTGTGTCTTATACTGCGGAAAATACTGTAAAGTGAAACACGGTCAGACATCTAAATTCAGGAGATTCATGCTAACAATAGCATAGTATGATTTTGAGATTTTTACTTTGAAATGTGGTGAAATGCTCTCATGATGAATTTGGAGTCGGTGTTAAATAATAAATGAAGTAGCTTTTATCACACAGAAAAGAATTGAAGAAATGAGCAGTGATTGTATTTAATGTTAGAAAACAGGTCAGCGTGGGCTGAATCGGCATGTTAAGGTTAAATATGTTTACATCAGGAAACGTTCTTCATCATGTTGCATCTGCTGCTCAGGCTTTCTGTCCTCCATCTCACTCCTGTCTTCTCCGGTGGTTCAGGACACAGCGGGATCAGAGCGCTATGAGGCCATGAGTCGCATCTACTACCGAGGAGCCCGGGCCGCCATCGTCTGCTACGGTAAGAACAGGTCACGATCATCTCTCCACCTTGGATCAGTGCTTCGGCTGGAGGCTGGATTTAAACAGGACCTTCCACATACAGCAGCTGTGTGTCTCCAATAATCAGGGTTTCCGCAAATCTTTGTGTGACGTCGCTGAAATAATAATACCCTCGAGTCTTCATACGGCAGGGTGGCGGTGAACACCTTATGCAGACGACGTGGTTCTGTCGGTGGAGACTGATCGTTGTTGTTTTCTCATCTTCTAGATCTGACTGACAGCAGCAGCTTCCAGCGAGCTCGCTTCTGGGTGAAGGAGCTGCAGAACTGTGAGGAAGTAAGAGAGTAGCTCATTATTGATATGTGATGGAGGTGATTGTGCCCTTTTGTTGCCCTCCACTGCCCCCCATTACCCTCTGCTACCCTTCGTTTATCTCCATTCTTTGCTTTCCATTACCCTCTGTTGCCCTCTTTTACCTTCCATTCCCCTTTTTGCCCTCCATTACCCCCTGCTGACTTTAGTCCTGCTGTGTTTTGTCCTTCAGCACTGTAAGATCTACCTGTGTGGCACTAAGAACGACCTGCTGGAGGCCGACCGGAGCCTCCGTCAGGTCGACTACCACGACGCTCAGGACTTTGCTGATGGTGAGGCACACTGTTATAACCCCGCCTTTTATGACAGGTCAATAACTCTTATGACCCCGCCTCTAACTGGTCGATAATCGTTATTAAATCTATCCTCAATGTTTGTGTTTGATTTCAGAGATCGGGGCACAGCATTATGAGACCTCCAGTAAAACAGGAAGTAACGTGGGTGAGTCGCGTCGTCGTCATGTCTGGAAATCTTTAACCTGGACTCACTGCTATGTTTATCCTACGGGGGGGGGGTGTCGTCTTATGACCTAAGACGACATTGAAACATGCTGGTCTCCAGTGGCGTGAACGCCTGAGGCAGCTTCGTGCTACGTCTCAGATGAATGTTGCAGCAGCTTAAACTGTTATAATAATCAGTGCATTGATCAGACAATCAATGAAACAAACAGGATGTCAAAATGTGGAGTAAACTGAGACCAGCATGAGGTGACGGGTGGAGCGTGATGCAGACTGGTGTTGGTGGAGCACAGGCGGAGCGTGACCTGCGTATCAGGAATGTGAACGCACCCTTAATGCTGGGGATGAGTTGACGGCTGCTGTTCTCTGCTCCTCAGATGGATTGTTCCAGAAGGTTGCTGAAGATTACAGCAGCAGTGCCTTACAGTTCATGTCAGGTGAGTGTTTGCTTCGCCTTAGACATGGGGGGGTGACGGGAGAAGCCCATCCAGGTGGAACAGGAACAGTTCTTCTACACGGTTCAAGTAAAACCACTTCAGAGCTGGTTTTTAACGTCCGGCTCGTTCTCCTGTTATCGAATGTCTGAGACGGTTTCCTTCAACTTTCTACAAAGTTCTGTTCTGAAGTTTTTCGTTATTCCAGCAGAGGAACCGGGGGTCGATCTGGACCAGAAGAAGGAATCATACCTCTACTCCTGTTGTCATAACAACTGATGCTGAACAACAGGAAGGCAGACGGGCCCCCCGTGGGAGTAAACCCTGGATGTACCGGACGGGAGAGAGAGAGAGGACTCTGGAACTGGGATCCAAGAAAAGCACCGTTTATACCTAGTTAGATATTTTTTCTTTTGTGCCATCGAGGACCGACAGACTTTATAAAGGAAGAACTTCCTGTGTTTGCGGGTGGGGGAGGGATTCAGACGGCCGTTGAGTCCTGGTTGGTCATCCCATGACTGAGGATGTAGAAGGACGACCTGAGGGGTGACGGCGAATCGTTCCAGTGACCAGACTGGGAGAGGTGGTCCAGCTGGTCGCTGGTCATGTGACGCTTCAGGAGGGAAATGGTTTGTTTACATCATCTTGTGTGTGTGTGAGTGTGTGTGAGCATCTCTGAAATCAACTCTCCAGAGATTTTCATGTGACTACAGTGGATGTATGGGCAGAAATGGATATCAGGTACATTATTTTGCCCAGCGGTCACTCGTGACGTTACATATCCATAAAGCTTTGGAGCTTCAAAATACATGCAGCTCATTCCATGAAAGGTTTATGTTGTAAAACTCCCCCAGAGCCAATAAGAGCTGTTGGTTTCTGTGACATCACTATAATATAAAATATATGGGAGGAAAGAAGCTGCAGAAACAAACCTGTGAGGTTCTGTTAGAAGCAAATACAGTGCTTTTAATCTGAAACATTTATGGGCTCCTACTTAAAGTTCTCACTATTTGTCACTCAGTTCAACCCCCACACGTCTCACTGATTAGCTCGGCCTTCGCTGACTGGAACAATTCATATTTAAAGACTGGTCCACATTTAGAGTGAATGATGTGTGAAGCAGGGGAAGCACGATTTTGCCGTCTTCACTTCCGCAGACGTGACGAGGGAACGGTTCCCTTCCCTTTTGAGTTGAGACACAGCAGGTTTTTACCAACACAGGAAAGCAGCAACGGTGAATGTCGTAACGAGTGACAAAAATGCTCATTTCAGCGTTCTCAAACCATATTTGCATCTAGACAGATGTCTTCTCCCCAAGACACGACTTGTAATTTATTGCCTTTCATTTTGTGCCACCCTGAAGATGTGGAAACAAAAAAATGGCTTTTCTTCATGTGATTTTTTTTTTTTTTTGCTCTACAATATTTTCACCGAACTGTTGAGGACAGATGAGTGAAATACAAACATGTTCTGCAGAATTAAAGGCTTGTTAAAAGAGAAATTACATGTAACTGTGATTTTATTCTGCTTGTCAAGACTTGGAGTGAAAAAAAAAGTTATGTAAAACTAAACTTCAATCTTTGCAGATCTTTTTGCATTTTGTCCCATTTCTCAGGGAATATTTGGCAAAATCAAAAATAACTGGTATATTGGGGTTGAATCTGAATAAAAAATAAAAATCCACGTCCATCATATTCAAATGTTTGACTCTTTCTAATCCAATAATCTTAAATTCTGCAAGACCAACTCTGACATCTTAATGTTAATCTAATGAAAGGAGACAAGAACGAGACCAGAGCAGTTATTTCATAGCTTCTGATATATTTATCTAGTTGTATTCACAGGTCAATGATTGAGATCTAACAGCTCATAATTACACTGGAATGAAACGTCATGATGGGGGCAACGTTAAAAAGGCAATGTTGGGGGTTATTTTGGCTCCCTGGTGCCAAACACACCCTTTAAAAATATCTCAGAACAAACACACTCTAAGGCATTGGCAGATAACACACAGACAATATTAAGCATGAAGACGGCGTGAAACGTGTGGGATAAGGACGGGGCGTCGTGACAGGAGTCCGTGTTCCCAACAGCTCAACCTCCAGATTTCTGCTTCTTCAGATGAAGGAAGGAATTCAAACTGGACTCCTCTGGACCGTTTGTGAGACAGCGTGTAAATAAAGCCCACAGAGCCGAGCAGACATCACCAGGGTAGTCTATTAGACCTGCTGAATAACCAACGACACAGCTTCAGGGGACCACGATGAGGTCAAACCTCAGGAGGCTTTCCTGTCGCGATAAAATGTTAAATTGAATTTGTCCTTTTTTTGTCATGAAATTGTTAAATTCCTCTTAATACTGGTTGGAGATGAAGATATTAAAAACACCCTAAATCTCTGCATGCAGGCAGGTTTGTGGACATTTTCAGAAAAACAAAGATAGGTGACATCGGGCTGATTTTTGAGGGGTGGAACGGGAATAATAATCCCATGAAATCCCATGAAATTATGAAACAAACCTGCTGCTCCGTTCTGTAATTGCTTAAAATAAGAAATCCTTTAAAGTTACGGAGCAAAATACAGATTACTTTTCTAAGGCTCAAAGCAATCGCGCCCCCATGATGAGCTGGCGTCTCGTCTGGGATGTACCCTGCAGACTCGTAACCCCACAGGGTGGATAAGCGGCTGTAGATGAGATGATTAGGATGGATGGATGGATGGATGGAAGGCGATCTTTAAAAATGCATTTTTCAGATGCAGGGACGTCGGTAAGGCTACATCAGGCCGACCAATCAGCAGGCTCTTTCGCTTCAGTAGGCGGGGCCATCTGCGATCAGCTGTTAAAAGCACCAGCAAACGATTTGAGGCGCGGAGAAGACAAACCGGAAGCAACAGCATCACAAACCAAAAAGACCGCGTTATTGTCCACCCCCATCCTCCAGCTGATTGGCCCACGAGCCCCAAAATCACCGACAGACAGGAAGCGACACCGTTATGATTACTGGACAGACCAGAATGAAACCAGTCACAACAGGGAGAAAAATGTCCACAGCTCATGTGAGGCGCTGAGGCAGGAAAAACCACAGATTACCAGGACAAAACTAAATAAATACTAAACATCTGTACACGTCTACGCCGGGTTTCTGCTGCTGATTCATCTAAAGTCCATCTCTTCATGTGTTGATTTAGTTTTGTCCTAAATATTCTTCTCCGTTCCTCCCGTCACGGCCGAGGCCTCGGTTTGTAGCAGCTCCTGCACCAATGTGAATAATAAAACACTATCACTCCTCCTCCTCCTCCTCCTCCTCCTCCTCCTCCTCCTCTTCAATATACTCCACTCCCACCATCACCGCCTCCTCTTCCTCTTCGTGAGAGTCAGATTTCTGCCAGGAGACCTCCTCATCCTCCTCCTCCTCTTCTCCTTCCGACAGGAGCTCCTCCTCTTCATCCCTCTCCTCTTCGTAGGAGGAGATGGGGGAGTAGTGCGGCAGGTCGAACATGTGCGGACTACTGGGGGTGTCGGAGCTGCTGGGGACGGGCGAGGAGACCCTCGGGGCGACCGGAATGGTGATGGGTACCGGGATGGAGAAGGCAGGAAGTGACTCCTGGACCCTCCTGGCAGGATTGAGTCCGGCGGCGTTGGAGGAGGAGGCGGCGGCGGCGGCGGAGGAGGAGGAGGAGGAGGAGGAGGAGGGGATGACGGCCATTCCCAGACCCGAGGTCAGAGCGCTGGGCTCGGGCACGTATTCCCGGATCTCGCCGGGTTCCAGCGGGTCGGGTCCGCACGGGTCGTGTTCGCTGCAGCACAGCTTCCCGTCCAGCTTGGAGATGAAGAGGAGGCCCTCGCGGTGCTGGGGGCAGTAGGAGCTGGGGCACATCTCGCAGAAGGACGCCGCTTCCTTCCCGCAGATGTCGCACTGGTGCCACGGACATTCCCAACGCCCTGCAAATCCGAATCGGGAGACGTTAGCGCCGTGTCACGGCGAAAGTGATGACTCGTGATGCGGATGGAGCGCCGACCTGCGGGCCTCTTGGTGAGGCTGAGGCAGTCGGCGTGGTAAACTTTGGGACATCCGGGTTTCTTGCAGGAAACCATCTGCCCTCCGTCGCCGCAGCTGAAACACTCGTCCTCGCGTTCTTTCGTCACCACCGCCTTCTTCTTCCTCCTGCCGTGGCCCCTCCTCTTTAGTTTGCGGCTTTTGTCGTCAGCCGGGGGGTTGTTCTGGTGTGGGGGGAGAGGAGGAGGTGTTAGTGATGGAGACAGAAACGAGACGCGTCGGAACGTTTGTCGGTCCTGAAGCCTCACCTTCGGCCTGACGCCCAGGAAGCCGCTGCAGTTCGAAGCGCCGCATTTACAGACCGTCTTCCCGTTGCCCAAACACTCCAGGTTGTAGTTGAAGGTGAGCTCCGTGCCTGGAGACACACACACACACACACACACACACACACACACACACACACACACACACACACATTAATCCACCAACACTGGATGCTATGCAGACACCTAAGGACAGGGGTGTCAAACTCATTTTCAGCATAACAGCTGAGGGCCAGATGTAACTAATAAATGTAACTCAATGTAATGTAAAATAAATGTAACTAATCCTTAATTTTAAATAACTGAATTTATCACTTATTCAAGTTGCAAACATTACAGCTGCTCAGAACATTGCTCTTTTATAATATAAATCTTTTTATAAGTCCTTTTATAACTTTTTTCTCACAGTTAAAATGGGCTTAGCTACTGCATTGTGGGAAATGTAGTTTTTGGTCAAACCACACTTTTGATCTATTTATTTTTAGACAGTCCATTCATGTTCTTATGGCCACATCTTTTTAGGTGAGAGATTTCTGCGTTGAAAAGGATGTAACACGCGATCTCTCTGCTCTAATGTGAGGCTGATGATGTCACTCCTGAGGGTGATGATGTCACTCCTGAGGCTGATGATGTCACCGTTAACCCAGGATGAAGGACGAACCTGCAGCGACGTCGACCAGAGCGAACAGCCCCACCCGGGTGTCTCCGCTCACCGTCCACTTCTGGGTCTCACAGTTGGGCTGACAGCAGTGGTTCATGAAGCGGGCCTCGTTCCCCTTCGGCCCCGCGTCGATGATGCGATCCTGTCACACACACACACACACACATGATCAAACACATCCTGATCGGGTTTCTATAGACGATGCACACACACCAGTAGATGTGTGTGTGTGTGTGTGAGGCCCTGGTCAGTCTGAAGGATCGCTAACCTTGTCCAGCGTCAGCATGTAGAAGTTCCCGATGTCGTGCTCCTGGGCGTGTCTGATCCTGGACCTGCACTCCTCCTCATCGATCATCTCCCCCACGTACTCGCTCACAAACTGCCCCTGAGAGGAAGACAGGATGACCCTCAGACGGGGCTCACGGATACGGACCTGGTGCTGGACCTGTCAGCGTAGCGCCGCTACCTTCTTGATGTCGTGGACGCAGCGGAGCCCCCACCCTCGAGACAGGGTCCTGAAGATCTCCACCTGGCTGTACTGACGCTTGGTGAAGGCCTGGTTGAGACAGCGCTCACCCGCTGGACACACCTGCAGGTGAGAGAGTCAAAGTTCACCATGTTGTCATACATACAGGTGTGTGTGTGCACATGCATGTACATACAGGTGTGTGTGTGTGCACATGCATGTACATACAGGTGTGTGTGTGTGTGTGCACATGCATGTACATACAGGTGTGTGCGTGCACATGCAGGTACATACAGGTGTGTGTGTGTGCACATGCATGTACATACAGGTGTGTGTGTGTGTGTGCACATGCATGTACATACAGGTGTGTGTGTGCACATGCATGTACATACAGGTGTGTGTGTGCACATGCATGTACATTCAGGTGTGTGTGTGTGTACATGCATGTACATACAGGTGTGTGTGTGTGCACATGCATGTACATACAGGTGTGTGTGTGTGTGTGCACATGCATGTACATACAGGTGTGTGCGTGCACATGCAGGTACATACAGGTGTGTGTGTGCACATGCATGTACATACAGGTGTGTGCGTGCACATGCAGGTACATACAGGTGTGTGTGTGCACATGCATGTACATACAGGTGTGTGTGTGCACATGCAGGTACATACAGGTGTGTGTGTACACATGCATGTACATACAGGTGTGTGTGTGCACATGCATGTACATACAGGTGTGTGTGTGCACATGCAGGTACATACAGGTGTGTATGTGCACATGCAGGTACATACAGGTGTGTGTGTGCACATGAAAACAAACCAACATTTAAAGGTTGGTTGTGATGTGATGCAGTGCAGATGGTTTATTTCCATTACGGAAACAGACCAATCACAGGTCTGTCTCTGATTTTGTCTTTGTGTTGCCGGGGCAACAGTCTGACTCTGACTCTCTGAGTTCATCGGTGGAGGGGCGTCTTTACCTGCGGGTGACACTCGTACAGCAGCATGCGGTTGATGCACTCGGAGTCCATCCCACAGGGACTCTCATCCGTCGCCTTGCAGTTACAGCGAGGGATCTCTGATAGGTCGGCTGTAAAGATCTGAACCTTTCCTATTGGTCGATTCACCTGAATGAAATAAAGTTGGGAACAGTGCTTTAATTTCTGGTCACATTCAACACACTCATCACTGATTTGAAGTTATTTCCACCATCAGAGCTTCATTACTTTAAATTTTTAACTGTTTCTGGTGAACCAATAATCAACAATGGATAACTAATAAAACAACCAATGAGTAAACGTCAGTTAAGCCTGACCTTTATGTGTTTGTATGGAGGTGGCTTCCTGTCGTTCTTCCTGTCCTCCTGAAGCTGTCGGAGCTCCTTCTCTGCCTGCAGCTCCCTGAACCTCACGGCCGCCTCCTCCAGCGCTGAAAATCAACGCATTCCTGTCAGCAGAGCAGGAGCGACGCCGAGACGCCACCAAAAAAAACATGTCAACCTACCTTTCTTGTAGGTGGCATCGACACCTTTCCCCATCTTCTCCTTGCTGTTGGCGTCCACGTCCATGTAAGGGAAGACCCGGGCCTGGTATGTCCACAGGTAATCGTTGGAGCCGAAGAAGTGGACGGGAAACTCCCCAACGTCGTGTCTCATCCGCTGGATGTTCTCTGGGATGGTTTTAGGGTGGCTGACCTCCGCGGGCCACCACCTCCACAGAGCAGGGGAAGATGGGAAAAAAAAGAATGAATATGCACATTTTAAAATGTTAAATTTTCAGCTATTTGGTCGTGAATCAAAGTATTTTCTGATTTTGAATCACCCAAACCGACCTGTAGCGCCCGACCTTCACCCACAGGATGTCCTTGTAGCGAGGTTTCTTCCCGGCCTTGCAGTCGTTGCAGTACCAGCTGCCTTTCGGCATTTCCATGTTCAGACACTCCCGGTGGAAGGCAGCAGGGCAGGACTCACAGCAGAGCAGACTGCCCCCTGGAGCACGGGAGGAGAAACAACAAGGTAAACTGCAGAATTCTACCGCAGACATGCTAAGCTAAGCTATCAATTTAGCTCCAGTTTAAAGACTGGAGTCTGGACTAAACAGCTATGGGCACCAACCCCCCTCCCTATTAACACCTAGGCTTTACAGAATCATCAACTTCATTTATTCATCTTCATCATCAATATCATTGATGGATTTGATCAGCACTCATGAGCTCTTTATCAGCACCAGGAAATACCTTCAGTTCAAAGGTTTCTTACACAGATGAGCAGTTCTTGTTGGTTGCTGGAGTTACTGTCATATTTGGGGGGGGGGGGTGCAAATTATGGTCAGGTTAAGGGTCAGCCTGTGGTCAGATTTGGGCCAGATTTTAGCAGGGTTTGGAACAGGTTTGGGTCAGTTTTGAATTGGGTTTGGATCAGGTTAGGACCAGGTTTGAACCGGGTTTACACCAGGTTTAGTCAGGTTAGGACTAAACCTGGTTTACACCAGGTTTGGACTGGGTTTCGACCAGGTTTGGTGAGGTTAGAACCAGATTTAATCAGGTTTACACCAGGTTTAGACCGGGTTTGGTCAGGTTAAGTCAGGTTTGTGACCCGGTCCCAGTCAGTCGGGTCATTAAACTAGCCCTGGTGTTCCGGGGACGGTACCTTCGGTGCACACGAAGCACCAGCTGACGTTGACGTGCTCGTGGTTCTTGACGCCGCGGCGGGGGGTGAAGTGGTTGGGACAGACGATGCTGTTGTTTGAGAGAACGACACATCCTGCTGCCATGCACAGATCCGTAGCGTGATAGGCTACTGGACAGCGCACACACCGGACCAAACGACCTACCACACACACACACACACACACACACACACACACTGTTAAAGGTGCTCCAAACGATTCAGCCGCCCCTGGGGGTCTCGTGGGGTTCACCTTTAGAGAGGGTGGAGCTGTTGGGGTTGGCGATGAAGCAGGTGAGGCAGACGTGGATGGAGCAGCGGAAGCCTCGGCTCACGGGTGCGGTGGGGGCGTAGTTAGCGATACACTCCCCGTGGTAGAATTTCCCACAGACGGGAATCATGCAGCGACGCACGTCCTCGCTGCGCTTCTTACACACGAAGCAGGTGTGGACGCCTGATGGGAAGGAAGCAGACGGGACCGTTTAAAACAACAAGTCTGTGTTCAGGAGTGGCACAGATACAGAGAAACTAGCCCCACAGCAAGGTCACGACCTGTGGGAAACTTTGCTGACGTTTGTTTGTCTGTTTATTTGCAGGATTACTACAAATATAATGAATAAAAATGAAATGAAACATAATTTAATGAAATTCTTTCAGAGGCAGGTTTGACCCAAAGAAAAACACATCAGAGTTTGAATCCATCTGGATCCAGATTCACCTCCATTATTAGACAAACACTGGATATAATTATCCAACTTGATGGATGATGTTA
Source organism: Antennarius striatus (assembly GCF_040054535.1). Lineage (NCBI taxonomy): Eukaryota > Metazoa > Chordata > Actinopteri > Lophiiformes > Antennariidae > Antennarius > Antennarius striatus. The sequence goes on along the minus strand of NC_090788.1, from coordinate 19,442,888 downwards.
CCAGAACTGACCGGACGACATCACCATTAGATCTAGAACACATTCTAATCTGGATCCAGCTCATATTCTGGATCTGTTTCAACTCTTTGATGTGAAGTAACAGATTAAACCGATCCAGACTGACCTGAGATCAGATCGGAGCTGAAACTGATCCAGTCAGGAGTCAAATTTATCTTCTACCAATCCTGATCCGGATCCATCTGTGAATTCTAGTTCTTTCTAGAATAACCATCAGACTAATAACGGCATTAATGTCGTCAAGATTCAAGGGCAGGTTTTCATGGCGTCACATGACGAGGGTCAGCCTATCAGAGGCTGCTGGGGTTTAGGGTAATGACTTTAACTATGACTAATGTTTTAATATTTGTATTGGATCTGTTGCCATGACGACCTTCATACGTACTACGTAGTCGGCTTGAATAAATAAGGTGCATGAGGACAGGCTGGCTGTGAGTTCAATCAGCTGGAGTTTAAATGTTGTGTGAAGTCTGATGATTATTGTGAATGAGTTGTGTGTTGTGTGGTGTTGTGTGTGTGTGTGTGTGTGTGTGTGTGTTGTGTTGTTGTGTGTGTGTGTTGTTGTGTGCTCCACTACCTTCAGCTACTCTGCTTACATTAGCAGAACGTACAACAAAAGGCTCGCTGGTTGTTTTTGTGCAGACAGGAATGCTGCAGGCTGTCATGGGTTCACATCTCACCACAGACAGTGTACTGGCGCTGGGATGAACTACACTGCTAATAATATATATAATATATATATATATATGTATATATATGTTACAAAAAATTCTCTTTATGGTCAGCTGTACCTGATTTGCACTCTGGACAGACAAACTTCCCCTTCGGGGCCTCGGCCAGAGAGATGCAGGGCAGGTGGAACGCCCCACAGCACTGACCCTCACACAGCAGCAGCTCCCCCGTCTTCTCACACACCTGCAGCAAAAACACAAAAACAACGCCTGAAACTGTGAAAGAGATGGAATGGAGCGTGGCGATGAAGACGGGCAGAGAAACGACAACCTCTGGCTGACAGAAGGCAGCATCAGTAGATTTCAAAATAAAGCAATTAATAATTAATAACCTATTGACTGATTAGGACTGTCAGTCTTCTGACATTCCTCTAGATTTATATTTCAGAACAAAATGAAGGGATTAATGTTCCAGCTGAGGGCGATACTGAGGAGAAGTGGATTCATCAGACTTCTCTCCATCATTAAACCGGAGCCTCGCCTCACCTGACAGATGTTCTCCTTCATGGAGGCGGGGCCTCCTCTGTCCCCGATGATCTTCCTGGAAGGCAGAAGCACGTCGTCACACAGCAGCAGGTCGTCCTTCAGGAAGGAGAAGCTGTGATCTAAACTGGACGAGTCGCCCTGAGAAGACACAGAAAAGAGAAATAAATGAAACGGCCCTTCTGATCAAAGAATCTAGGCTAACCATTAGCAGTTAGCATTCCTGTAACTGCTCAGAGGTGGACCCATCCATCGATCGATTAATGGTAGAGACATAAACATTGACGTTTCAAATCTGCTTTTCTTCCCTGGAAAAAAAAAAATCAATTCAAGGATTTTTTTTTTAACCAGAGCCAGGAGGAGATGATGTCTCTTCATCCTTTAGGATGAAAAAAAAAAGTGTAGCAGATAGAAATAAATTAATAAAATAAAACAACATAAAAAAGTACAGGAAAAACATGATTTAGAAGGGCGTGTTTGATTTTCTCAAAGCAGTTTTTAAGGAATATAATTTACCCAGCTCAAGAATGATTTCCAAACCTGAGGAATTTGGACTTTTTATGAAATAAAAAAATCTGTGACGAGTTTGAATGTAACTCCATCACAGGGAACAGGCAGCTGACCTCTGACCCCGCTGTGTCCTTCTTGACTTCTTGACCTTTATCTTCCTCCGCTTCGGGAATGTCCTCCGGTGACGGCGTCTCCGCCTGGGCGGGGTCGGGTGGGGGCGGGGCCAGAGCCGGAGGGGAGCGAGCCGGGGAGCTGGGAGGAGGGTCGGTTTCCAGGGCGAGGATGGGCATGGAGGTGGGGGTCTCTGTGGGTGGGGGTGTGGAGCTGTGGGCTGTGAGCTTCGTCTTCAGGTTGATGGACCCCGCAGCAGAATCTGTGTTCCAGAAAGAAAAACAGTTGCGACACATGAAGCAGAAATCTGGCTGAGACTCTGGAATAATAATAAATAATAATCTGGTTTTAACACTGGAATAAAGATTTTTTTAAAATTCTAATTTAAAATGTCATTTAAAATGACATTTTTCTCATGTCAAGTGTAAAAATAGTTGTTCCAAAGTCACAAAAGATGTAAGTTTACTTTGTTACCTCCCGCTAAGAGTTGGTTTTAATCCACTTTAGTCTATTTGTTTGTTTGCAGATTCATTTTTTTTTGTTTATCCAACTAGAACTATTGTGCAAATTTCATTAAATGACCTGAGACAGAACTCTTTAAGTTTTTTTCCATTTGCTTAAGTATGCAGACAGGACTGTGTGGCCTTGGTGGCGTCACAAACTCCTGAGATTTCAGGCTCCAAAACACTGAAAGAGCACATAAATACAAATAAAAAATAAAGAGAAACTGAAGCCCACCTGAAGGAGCAGCAGGTTCTTTAGTCGAGTTCTTCAGAGTTTTGACCTGTGAAAAGAAACATTAGAACCCTCAAGTCAGCAGCAAGAAAACATCCGCTTGTTTGACCAGAAAACATAGAATATCACAAAAGAAAATACACAGACTAGAACATCAGCTGGTGCTGATGTGGATCAACCTTAACCTCTCATTCCTTCACATCGGATATACAGCGATGTACAGTATATTTATTCCTGAAGGAATAAATCACATGACTTCTGTATTTTAACAGAAATACAGCAGGAAGGTACAGGAAAACATTGGTTTACATCGTTTTGAGTTCTGTCGTTCTCAATTATATGTCAGTTTAAAAAAAAAAACACACTGAAAAATAAAAATCAGGTTTAAATCATTTTACTCGACTTTACATTTGTCTGCCACAAATATTGGAATCATAGAATCACTACAAAACCATTAAAAACAAATGTTACTGTAAAATAAATCCAAATAAAAACATATAATATTAATTTATTAGTTTTTGCTGTACTATATTAAAAAATAATATTTAATTGTTTGCAAGCTAAATAAATTTGCATTCACTGAACATTATTAAAATACTGTCTATGTGAAGCTAAAATATGCTGATACTGACAGCTTGAACCACAGTCTCCAAACACACTTTGATAAACATTATTACCTCAAAGAAATATTTCTTATGGAGCTGCTGTTTTGGACTCCTTCATTCTGGGTGTATAAAATCAAAAGCAGGTGAAAAAACGAACGCATACCTTTTTCTTGGGGCCCGTGGAGGCTTCGGCCTCCAGACAATACTCCAGGATCTTCTGGGTCGGTTTCCTCTTCCTCTTCCTCCCCAACACGGGAGCGTTTCCTGTCAGTCAAACACCAAACACGACACGACTCATGAGGTTCAGAAAAACAGGAACACAGGAGCTGAATGTGTCTCAAGGTATCTACCAGATACCAAGCTGTATAAAGTCTCGTGACTCGTGACCACACGTGATGGAGCTGATTCTAGGGCTGATGCCAGACATCAGGAAAATTCTGGTAACTTGGTGTTGATGTCCACATTCTTTTGGCCATTCAGGCTCTGATATTCAGTCTCTATTGTCTGTGTAAACCAGACACAGTTGTAAGGAACCAAAGTGAGACTGTCTTACCAGTGACCAGACCTTCTGACAGCATGAGATCAGCTTCAGGGGGAGGGGTGAGCGTGTCGATGGAAAGAACAGTTGCATCTTGGGTAGTTGTGTTTTCAGTGCTTGGGATTTGTAGCTCGGGGGGTGCCGATGTTACGGTAGTGACTTCTTCAGGAGGTGGTGTCTGGATTTCAGGAAGTAGGTTCAAAGATGGGGGGTCGTGTGCATCCTTGTCCAGTCCTGATGGTTCTGGGGAGGTGGGCGTCACGGGGCGAGCCGCCTGGAGAAACAAATCAAGAAGCTGATGAAGATGATGCTCAATGCTGGCAGAGGTGGTTTTGTCCACGCAACATCACGTGTTAATCGATTTGAGTTTTACCTTTCCGATCAACGGGAGAGGCTTTTTGGTTTTCTTCCTCGTGCAGAAAATCTGATCGTACTCCTCCGTCCACTCAATCAGCCTCTTACTGGGTTTTCTGATTCGTTTATGTGCTGAAAAAAAACAACATATAATAAAAATCACTAGTTTGTTTTTTAAAGCGTATCAGACAGCATATATGAAAATGTTTCTTTTTGTTTTTGTGCTTTTATCTCATCAGGTTTCAGAGATGTGTATCGAAAAAGGTATAAAAGTGAAAGCTTGACCTTGACCTAGTTTTCTGAAGGTCAAGGTCATCATCTCATTTTTATCCCCTTTGGTGCCCGAGTAATGTGCTTTTTGTTTCATCTTTCTATCTGCAACGGTTGTGAAGATATTTGGCAGACTAACGAACGGACAAACACTGACAATTACAATACATCACATGTAATAAGCATGTAATAATCATGAGGTATTGGGTAGAGCTGCACACATCTGTAGAAATCACAGGCTATATGTGTGGCAGATCGTGACAGTCATCATTTACATTAAGACTCCTTTGAATCTTTCAGCATGAGACAGTTTTATGAGCATATTTACCGTTTTTTTTTATTTTTACTTCAAATTTGGTCTTTAAAGTTGGATAGATGCACATGAAAAAGTTAAGCACCAGCAAAGACAAACAGTCAAGAGACGCTAAAGGCTCGACTAAATCCCAAGTGAATCAGATGAGGCCATAAATGAGGATCAGTCAAACATCAGATCGTCGAAAACCAAAGAAATATTCACCGTTAATGTTCAACACCATGTCTGTGATGTCGGTGTCAGTGTCAGTGGGGGCCTGCACACCAAATCCACCTACAAGGAGAAATTAAATAATGCAATACAGAACAACGTGGAAACATGGAACAAATATTTCAATAAGTAAAACCACTGTGGAAGAGTTGAATGACCTGAGGTTCATTCAGGACGTAAATACCTCCAAAAGGCCAGGGTGTGAGATCCATCCATCCATACTTCATCCATCCATACATATCCATCATCCATCCACCTTTACATGTGTATTATTGTTGTATCTAGCTGGTGTTTTGGCCTTTGAGTGTGTTTATGCTGGATTATAGAAGATGTGGATCAACCTCCTTCATAATCTTGGGGCGACACAGGGCTGGACTCTCCTTACCTCCTGCTGTGTTGTTTCCTTCTATAGATGTTAGGCTGGTCTCAGAGCAGTCTGTAACAAGGGGATTGGGCTGTTCCAGACACAGTGTAGTGTTGCACCCCCTCTGCTCCAAAGGCAGCATGTCCTGCAGATCGTGACTGACCCTGGTCCACATCCCTTCTTCCTCCTCCTCCTCCTCTTCGTCCTCCTGTCCAACCACTCGTTGATCATCTCCTGTCTGCTTCAAACAATTGCTGGTCGTCATGTCCAACAGAGACTGGACTGTGGGTTCCACTTCTATCGTAGGATTATTTCTGGGCAAAGATTCCAGGCCTGGAAATCCAGGTCCAGACCTGGAAGAGCGACACAGCACTTTGTGGTTGGCTTTCTTTTTCAGTGCAGTGGAGCTTCCCCTTCTGTTACCGGGTCTCTTCGATGTCCGACTGCAGACTTTACTGTCTTTATTGTGCGCGGCTTTATTTTTACCCGAACACGAATTGTTAAGAACGTGCTCAATTTGCTGATTTTGCCCAGAAGGGGTATCCTCTCCGGGTATCACTGAAGGTTCCTTCTTAACATGTGCGCTTGGTGGCCCAATTTCAAGTTCTAACGGCGTCCCATCCCGTTCTCTAGTGTCGTGCAAGTCCTTTAGCATCATGAGAAAAGTGCTGAACTTGAAGTTGGTGTCCGGTTTGAAGCCGATGGGTTTACCATTGGCATCAGGAGTCAGAGATTGGAAGGACACCTCCTCCATATTTCTAAAGGCATTCATGAAAGCAAAAGGTGATGATGAAGGTGATGATGACGAGCGTTTGTTTAATGAAGAGCGATCTTCCTTGTTCGCGATTACTTTAGAAGTCAGAGGTATGAAGTCCATTGGCGGGGTTGAGGATACTGAGAGGTCTTCATCTTCACTCTTGACTTCAATTTCAAACTCATCTGAATCAGACGACACCAGATGAGGGGTGCTACTAGTCTCCCGATCATACTCAGCCTTGCCGTTACAACGGGATTTAGATTTTATTTTAGAGCCGCAGTCTCGTAGGGGTTTAGTTTTCGAGGTGGAGTTGGACGAGGAGTGAAGCACACAGTCTTCATCTTTTCTTGATGGATTCTTCTCCTCAGACTGGTTTCTGGGTTTTTCACGTTTCTTCTGTTCTGCCTCCCGTAGGGCCTTCAGGGCTCTGGTCATCAGACGACTGCTGGCTGGGAGGTGTGCGGGCTGCTCCGGTAGTCGGACTTTAGTGACCCGCTTTGCTTTGTGGACAACTTTCTTGGCTTTCTCGGACGGTGGGCTTTCAGGTTCAGGTGTTTTCCCACATTTGATATTCTCTTGCTCTTTTGAAGGCAGCGGACCTGTGTCAGGGGCAGATGTCTGTTTTTGGTCTGTGCTACCTGACTGCTCAGGGGACGTGCTTGTTGCATTCAAAACTGGGATAGTCTCTGTTTCCGTAACGTCTAATTTATCAGACACACCTTCCACTTTGGAGGCAACGATTATTTTCACTTGTGATTCTGATGAGAGGTGAAGAACACCAGTCCCGACACTTGCTTTCAACTTCTTAACTGAGATCTTGGTGGATTCTGGACTGACCGGTTCGTCTTTGGAGATAGACGCGTCCACGCAACCTGATTTTGTCACATTAGTTTCAGGTATTTTTTCATTCTTTGCGCATTCAGGTTTGTCAGTGGGACTAATAACCACACTGCAGTTCAACCTTCCATCCATCACATCTTTGCGAATTAATCTGACAAACGGTTGCCTAAACTTTGAAAACAGACTTTTTTGCCTTTCTAGTCTTCCGAGTGCCTCATCAGTGTCAACTTTTACACCAGATGTTGGTTGGGGACTTTCTTTTTCCTCTGTTTTGCCAGCCACTCTATCATTTGCACAGACCTTTTCATGCGCCATCGCATCAGAAGGTTCCATTTGACTGACACTCTCTTCACCATCTGAAAACCTGAGCTGGTCATTGAAACTGGACGTGGCGATGGGCTCAATCGTCTTTTTGACCTCCAACTTACTTAACTGATTACAAGTTGTGTCAACCACAGAGTCAGTTGTGTTACCAATGGTCTGTCTATCATTTGAATGCTCACACTTATCACAGGACACAACAGTCTCAATGGGAACTATGGATTTCTGCTTGTCAGGCACTCCTGACTGGTCACTGGGACACCCATTTGTACCAAAAGAACTATTAGCAACCATCGCAATTTTACATTTCAAGTGTCCGGATGGTTCAGGTAGCAGAACTGTTTCAGCAGGTACTAGACTCTTCTGCTTCTCTGAGCATGTCTGGTCACTGGGCCCATTACTGGGGGGGAAGGCACCGGAAACCCCCGTCTTTTTGCTTATGACTGTTGAGTTCTTTTTCTTAGAGGACACCTTACTGAACAATGTGCGATCGGGCATTGGACTGGTTGTTTTGGGGCGTCTCTCTTTGCCCGATTTACTAAACCAAAGACCGCTTTGAATCTCTGGCTGCTTTTTCGTCTCTTTGACAACAGCAACAGAAGGTGGGTTTGGAACCAGCTTCGCCTGACGTTCAAGTGCTTTAGGACACAAAATCTTGGGGATTGTGTCTAGGTCGGAATACGGACACTCTCCATTGTCTTTATCAGATTGGTCAGTGTTTTTCCCCAAATTGTTTTTAGAGTGTTCATTATTTATATCCTCTAATGGTTTGCTTGGATTCTTCTTGCCGGAAGATTTCTTTAAAATGTTTGGCTTTTCTGGGGACATTTCGGGGCTCGCAATGGGTCCATTGGTCGTGCATAATGTCTCTGCAGGGGCGGGTGAAGAAGACAGAGGCAAGGTTGGATTTGACTTGTTTGCTTTCGTTGGTGTGGAGCTGTTGAGGAAGGTGTCGTCTGTGGGAAAAATGAGAGGGGTACCCATCCTGGGTCTCTCTGGGAGGACAGATTCTGCTTCTGCTACACCGGATTTCCAGGTATCCTGAAGACGCTTTGCAATCTGCAGAAACGCAGAGGTAAACACAGCTCAGTATTCATCCACACATGACAATTTACTCTACAGCACAACTTGGTCATTGTCCCTTTATTCACTAACCATATTTGATCTTAAGAAAAAGAAAATCATTATTTATTGTGTAAATGTTCTTTATATTCCAGCAGGATAATCACCAAGGTAATATAGCAAGACATCATTTAGAAAATAATTACAGTGTGTTTGTAGTTCTGCTGTCTGTGCTTCCCCCGCCGCAGCAGGGGGAGCTGTTCAAACTGAAAGCCTCCACTGAAGGTCTGAGTCGCTCTGTCCTCCACCCAGATGTGCTCCGAAGGATCCCCAAACGTCCTGATATAGTAGAGCCGACAGGGACGGTCACTGGGATCTGAGACAGGAGACAAAAGATTTACCTCCAAGGATCAAAACAGTATTAATAAATGTTCATGGAATTTACATTTTTATTTAAATGTAAAGAAACGTGTGGACATTCTGGGAAAAATCAAGTTAAATGTAGAAATCTATGGCTGCTGTACTGAATTACAACCACTCTGATGTGGCACAGATCCACACTTCTGAGACTGGACTACAACTAAATCTATCTTCTCTGCTTTTCTTTTCCATAGTTTTTTTTACAGACTATAAAAAGATAACTGAGTTGTTGTGGAATCACATTCTTTCTTCTATAACGTAAAAGTTAATCAGCTTAAAGGTTAACACTGATGCTAAGTTGACGTGACCTCAGTGGCTTCTGTCCGCCGTGATGTCACATGCATGGCCTTTAAATGACATAGACCATGGTAATGATGCAATATTATGAGGAATTTAATGATTCTAACACAACGGCTGAAGTTTCTGAATGTGTTTCCCTCATGTGTCCTTTGTTACTTTAGTTTTTATCAAAATCAACACTATTATTAGGAAGGGTCTTTGTTTGGTACATCAAACATATGCTAGTTTTCAACAAGATGATGCTATCATCACCTGGTGACATGATTTCACCCCCAATCAAAATATTCCATACAGCAGTGGTCCCCAACCTTTTTTGCTCCACAGACCGATTTTATATCAGACAACGTTTTCACGGACCGTCCCTTAAGGCGTGGTGGATAAATACAAAAAAAATAAAATGATAGAACAAACATAAAAACTCTTCTTTAATATATGTGAATCCAATGTTTATGCAACTTTATTAATAACGTCCTCGTAACATCACGGCAATGTTTGTTTTGTGTTGGTTTTACTAGCTTGGGAGTTTCAGTTTGGCGGTAATGTATTCTGTGTTAGCTGCCCCTTTAAGAAGGTAGTCATGTGACCGAGGCAAGCATCTCCACAAGCCTCTTATCTGGAGGAGAAAATCCACTCATTTAAAACTTAACATTGTTCAGAATCAGATCAGAAAGAAAAACAGAAAAAAATGGAAGTTCTGGATTCTTTCTGGTTGACCTGGTACCGACTGACCCACAGACCGGTACTGGTCCACAACGCGGGGGTTGGGGACCACTGCTATAGAGCATATTACACAAATGACAGCACACATGGCAGCTGCACACCCACCTTTAACTCGGTGATAGACGCCCTGTTCGGTGTTAACAACCACCTCGCAGGGCCACCAGGGTCTTCTCCCAAACTTTGCCCAAATTACTTCTCCCTCTAAATACTTCAGAGACGGCAACGACTTTTTCCTGATGCTGTGCTGCTGTCAACAACAGATAGAAATATGACATCACTAGAAAATCAGACCATCTTGGTGTTTCAAGCAGATTTTTTACTTGACTTGACAGTCTAGGCTTCTCTTGGCCTGGAAACGTGGCAGAAAATTAATCATCTAGAAGCTCTCGTGTTCAGGAGGTACCGTATTTTCTGCGCTGGACTATAAGGCGCACCTTTGATGAATGGCCTATTGTAAAAATTTTTTTTCATATATAAGCCGCATTGGATTGTAAGGCCCACTGTCAGTTTTTGAGAAAATTAACGACTTTTAGGTGCTCCTTATAGTGCGGAAAATACTGTAATCCAGCTCCATTAAGCTTTAAAACCACATAAAGAAAGTAGTTATATCTCCTTAAAACCATCAGCTACCTGCTGTCACAAATTGAAATATCACTTTTATGTGCGTGTAGCTGTTTGAAAAATGCAAATTGACATTGAGAAACAGGTTGGCTTCGTGTCTTCTACCCATAATGCAATAGTTGAATCCACATTCAGTGTCTGACTGGGGATAGGTGCTCAGGGTGAGTTTTTACTGGAGGGACACATGAGCAGGTCTGAGTTATGACAGGCATGTAGCAGGGCTAGCCAAGGGCAGGTGAAGTGAAATTATGTGACACACACACACACACACACACACACACACACACACGTGTGTTTTCTTGCTCAGGCTCAGGCGACAAAGTCCACACAACTGTCAACTCTGTGCATTATGTATGAAGCTGCATTTAAGAAATTATTAGCTCAGCTTCAAACAGGAGACAGGTAGAAAGAGCTAACTGGTAGCAACATCAAGGGCATATAGGAAATACCCCTAAATACCTCTAAACAACCCCCTGAAACTGTTTGACCCCTTCAGAGTAGTTTTAGACAGGTGAAAGCTGCAGAAACAAGATGGTGTGATAAATAAACCGACTGCTGAACATGAATATAACGGTCCAGTTAGCAAAAAACTGGACTCATAATTAAAAACCTAAGACACATCCCTGCTGTCAAACTGTTCCAACTGGTTTTTACCTAGTGGGACCATTAATTATCATATCTAAAACTGGGGAGGTCATGTGATCATCCATGTTTCTTTGTTTGTCTCAAGAGACCTCCAGAGATTATATTTAAAACTCATCTGGAAGAGATGAACTGATTGCATTTTTGAAGCAGATCTGGGAACAGATGTGGATTCTTTTTTTTTTTTTTAAAAGTCTTTTTGAACATTTATTAAATATAATAACTGGCTGATCAGATGATGGTCATCAGTGAATCTGATTCAAATAGACAGTGGGTACAGAAAGTATTAATTTTAGTAATATTTCCTTTTTTCTTTTTTAATAAATTTGCAAAAATTTCTACATTTCTGTTTTTTTCCTGTCAAGATGGAGTGCTGAGTGTACATTTATGAGAAATAAAATGAACTTTTTTGATTTTAGCAAATGGCTGCAATAAAATAAAGACTGAAAAAATTTAAAGGGGTCTGAATACTTTCTGTCCCCGCTGTATCTGACATTATGAACTTCATTCATCAGTGAAAAGAATAAGTAATCATTAAATATAAAATGGATACAAACCCACTGCTATAGAAAAAAGTGATTTTTTTTGTTTGGTAGCTCCCATGGTAAGTTTTTCATTGTGACTTTAGGGTTCTGGTCCAGATCCGTTCACACTGATACCAGATGCAGCTCCTACGTGCAGATCAGTGTGAACAATAAGAAACAGATCAAACTGATCTGATGTCACATTCCTCCCAACCACAGCACATTCTTAAAGACTATACTAAATTATCGGCAGTCATGTGATACCGTACGCGCATTCTATTGGCTGACGGCATCAGGAAGTGCGCTCCGTTCCGTCAGTCTCAGACGTCTGTGATACACAAAAGTGTTTTAAACAGTTTATAAGATTGTGGGAAAAGGTAATACAGATAGAAGGTGGTTTAATATTAGTATGGGGAGGTTTCATAAATGTTTAAATTACCGTAAATAATAAGATAAATAGTTTGTCGTTCTATGGCGGAACTCGTTAATCGCGTGTGGTTCCTGGAACGCATTAAGCGAGAGGAACGAGGACGTACAGTATTTTCAGCGCACCTAAAAGCCTTTAATTTTCTCAAAAACCAAAAGCGCGCCTTATAATCCAGTGGACCTTATTTGTGAAAACAGTTCTGAAATAGGCCATTCATTGAAGGTGCGCCTTATAGTGCGGAAAATACTGCACTTGTTTGTTCCTTGAGCAACAAACAGGTAACTTCCTGTTGCGTTGGGAACCCAACATGATCCCCACCCGTCCTAAAAACCACTGGATTAGATCAACACTCCTCTTTCTGGCTGTTTCTTTCTGCCCCACCACAGGCCCATTGCTGTAGAACACACACATGGTGTGTGTGTGTGTGTGTGTGTGTGAATTAGGTAATCCATAAAACACAGTTGTGTCGTGATGGGCTGCGTGTGTTACCACTTGAACCCAACAAAAGCCTTTTCAGACGGGTTTGAGAGTAAAACTTGCCATCGTACGCCTGGGGAGACTGGCCCCCAGTAGGAACAGCTCCGTCTCGCTGTCCCACTCGTCGTCCGAGCCGTCCCAGTACCGGCGGCGCTGACCCGAGGACTGGGACCGGGTCACCACCTTTGCGGACGATGTCGCTACCGTGGGCTCCATGTTGGTTACATCCAGGGGGGCGGGCTGAAAGACGTTCTCCACCGCTTCGCGTCTGTCCTGCAAACCCCCCAAAGAAGACACGACCTTCTGCTCTTCATCCTCGTCATCCTCAAACAAAGAGGACTCAAAGTGCAGGAAGCCGTTGGCGAAGGGGCTGCCGCTGTCCAGGGAGAAAGCCGGGCTCGGGGGGCCAGAGAAACACCCATCAGGCTTCTTCTCGGCGAGGACAGGCTGGTTCTGATTGGCCGACGGGACGTCTCTGCTCCTGGATTGGACCGCAGGTTGTTTCTGTTTGGTGGAACTTCTACCGAAGCTCTCCTCCTTGTTGGGTTCCTGGTTGATGGAGAAATCGCCGCCAGCGCAATCGGGAAAGGAGTCCATATTTTTCCTCCTCTCCTTCTTCGTCACCCCCCAGTCCCAACTCCTCTCCGGCTCCCTCACGGGCAGCACCAGGTCGGGTTGGCTCACCATGGTGGTGAGGTGCTGCAGCCGCCTCAGAGGACTGTAGGAGGAAGACGAAGACGAGGAGGAAGAGGAGGAGGAGGGCTCCCTTTGTGCGAAGCCGTAGACGGACGCGTGCTTGAGGGAGGGGGTGGCGGTAGACATGGTTAGGCCGATTCTTTGGTCATGGTGTCTGGAGGAGCAGGACAGGGTGGAGAGGTCGCGACCGGGGGTCAAAGGGCAGCCGGGCTGATGCCTCCTCTCCCTGCTCGGGTTTGGGTACACCCCACTCATGCTGGCATGGCTCCCCCCTGAAACACCCCAAAAAGAAAATCAAATTAAACCAGATTAGAGCCTCCAAAGAAAAACAAAAAAAATGACAACATCTGAATGATTGTGAAAGATAAATTACATCTTTGTCGCTCCATCTCATCTCTTTATAATATAAATAATAGTATTTATCAGCTGATTTGAAATTATAACGCCATAATAAATGTCAATTTAGCCATATTTACGCATAGCATGCTCCTAAATCCACCAATAGCATAGCTGTAGTTGTAAGTTATCTCTATTAGTTGGTGATAAAATACAGATAAAACTATATTTAAGGGAAAATAAAAAGCAAAGCTCGGCTATGAGATGGATTAAAACACCAAATGATGTCCAAAGCGGACCGTAAACAGACTCACTGCCGAGCGGATCGACCTAATGTGACATCTTTGGAGATTCTGCGCAAAACAAGCAGGCTGGAAAGAAAATTATCGCGATATGATGACAATGACATGAAGCACGATCCAGCTCCACAGATAAGGTAAACTGGCACACAAGCACGTCTCTGCATATAAACACACACACATACACACACACACACACACACACACACACACACACACGCACGCACAGATATTCTATGAGAGCGCGTCACGTCCGACGTTAACACGCCGGCGCTGTAACCTCGATCTGGAATAAAATGGACCCGTTCGTGCGCGCCTGAGCGCGCACACGCGTGTGTGCGTGTGTGTGTGTGTGTGTGTAATGTAAGTGTGCGTGTGCGCTTATAGGTGTGTGTGATCGCAATGTGTGTGTCGCCTGATCCGTGATTGAACGATACGGGGAAGGCAGACGCTACACAACCGGAGACGGCGGCAAAAAACACACACCACAAGTTCACCTACAAACACACACACACACACACACACACACACATAGAGAGAGAAACGGACACACACTTCCCGATAGATGCAGCCTTGAGTGCATCAAACAGCAAAAAAATCACGCACAAAACGCCAAATGACGCGGGATCCGTGGCGAGAATCTTACCATTCCGGTGTCGGTCACCGCGAACGTGACCCTCAAAACGCGCATTTTGGATTTTAAACGCACCAATTTCCAATTTTTTGAAAGCGGATGAGGAGAGTCCCGGCGGCAATACTACTAGGCCTGGATCCTGTGAAATGTACTCCCTCCCTCACCCTCTCTCTCACCCCCCCTCCCTCCCTCCGTTCTTTTTTTTCTACAAGAGTCCAGCGGCCCTTGGAATAAAATTCAGGCTCCTCCAGCGACACTCCGGATTTAATTACTGTTAACTAAAAGTTCATAATTCGCCGCTTTTGGATGGTGGGGGAGTCGTTTCCTGCCTGCAGACTCTTGCCTTGCCTTGCCCCCCCCCCCCCTTCAAAGTGTCTCTGTGCTGTGCGCACTGCCAGGCGTCACCGCTGCCTCCCTCCTCAGCCCGGTCCACAGCATGGCGCACAAGAAAGGGGGCCGCGGAACGCTTCACGGAGAGAGAGAGAGAGAGAAAAGAAATTATCTGAGAATAAATTAAAAAAAAAAACCCAAAAAACATCACACATGACCCCCAAAAATAGCTCCGCCCCCTTTGCTTAATTACAAGCATCAATAATTAACATAACGCGTCACATGCCAAAAACTTGTGGCAACAACTGGCATCTCCTTGCACACACACACACACACACCTCGATAGCGCGCGCGCACGCACACACACACACACACACACACACACACACACACACACACACACACACACACCGGCAGAGGAGACAAGAAATAAATACATGAAGTCATCCAAAAGATGTCGAGAGAGAGAGACAGTGCAACGGGCTACCCGGAACACACACACAGACACTGACACACACACACACACACACACACACACACACACACACACACACACACACACACACACACACACACACACACACACACACTGGCTTCCTTTCCTGAGACGAGTTGTTGTCTGCACACCCGGTCCCTTCAAAATGGAGTCCTCCAGCCTTAGAGGAGAGAAACAGGCCACAAAGTGTTAACAGCGCACCAGCGATAGAAAGTTCACCCCGACACGGAGACCGAGGCTCGGCGCGCCCCCCCAGCTGCGTCCCGCTGCCGGGGCTGCTGTCGGATACACCCCCCCGAGAAACGACTGAACACTTTCATCTACATGTTAAGATCCTTCAAGTCTCATGAACGCTTCTGTCACGGCAGGAGCAGTGTGTGTGTGTGTGTGTGTGTGTGTGTGTGTGTGTGTGTGTGTGTTAGAGTGTGTGTGTGTGTGTGTGTGAGAGAGAGTGTCTCCAAACGCACATTATAACAGCAAAAACCTGAACATTAAACTGCACGGCGCCGATGAGATGATGTGTTTCTGTGCGTGGAGGTAAAACACGGCCAGTTTCTCCTCCTCACAGCCTGGGGGAGTTCCGTGGGGGGGGGGGGGTACAACGGCCGCGAACAGTCGAGAAACGCGAGGTTTCTGGTGCGTTTTTGGTTCCATGTGAAGAGAAACGCACAGATGAGCGGCTTTGGAGACGGACCCTGGATCGTTTCAGGTGCAAAAACGACGCCCCCCCCCCATTTCAACCCCAACACACACACACACACACACACATACACACACAAACACCACACTGGGCTTGATTTGGAAACGGCGTTCATGATCGACCCCCCCCCCCACATCAGAGCCTCCTGTCTGAGGATTATTAGATAGATTTATTATTGGGAGGGGGGGGGGGTGAAGCAGTACTGGGTCAACCGGAGGACGGGTCTGGGCTCGATTCCCTCCCCGGATCTGCTGCTGACATCAGCGCCCCCCCCCCCACCCCTTCCCCGGT
Organism: Antennarius striatus; assembly: GCF_040054535.1. Classification (NCBI taxonomy): domain Eukaryota; kingdom Metazoa; phylum Chordata; class Actinopteri; order Lophiiformes; family Antennariidae; genus Antennarius; species Antennarius striatus. The sequence continues at coordinate 19,426,753 of NC_090788.1, read as the reverse complement.
ACCGGAACCGGAGCGGGGGTTCTGGGGGTGTCAGAGCCGCCGATCGGTTCGGTTTTGTCGAGGGGAACGAGCGGCGGACAGGACGGGGCCTGCTGCGGGGGTGTGCGTGGAGGAACAGCGCCGCGGACCGGCGGGCGGCTCCTCTCCGTCCAGCCGCGGTCGTTGCTGTCGTTACCGGGGGAGGGGGGCGTTCGATCCGTCCGGACCGGATCCGCCAGTAATGACAGACCCCCCCCCCCCGGTAGATGGACCTTCTGCTCTGGATTCATTTGGCGAAGCGTTGAGACTCCTGACAGACATAAAGCTCAGCTGGGGCAAATGCAGGGGCGCTCCTAGACGGTGTGGGGCCCCGGGTAGAGGCCCCCCACCCCATCCCTGTCAAAACGCATTGAAATACAGCCAGTTAGGATGATAAAGTCACAGTGGCATCAGGATCATGTTTATTAACGCATTTATTTTATTTTATTTTTTATTTCAAATATATGTGTGGATAAACAAAGACATGTCATCGTACAAAGTATTGAGTCTAAAATGAGAAGGCCCCAGTCCTATTATGAGAGTAAATCATATTGTCATGAGAATTCAGACGTAATTTTAAGAGACATAAGAGAATTACGTCTAATAATATGAAAATAAATGAAAATAAACACGAAAATAAACTAATTTTATTTGAATAAAGTTGTTATTTTGTGAAAAGTCATAACTTCAGGGTAATCCATTTATAAAATTACAAAAATAAATTCATTATCTTATAATGAAGTTATAATGTTATGAGAATAACTTTTTTATTTTAATTTTAAGAAATTAGTACAGATCAAAGAACACAAATGAATGTGTCTGAAACAGAGTAGGAAGTAGTAAGAAAACAATATGCATTTATTCATTTATGCATTTATTTATGTTTCTCTTTATTTCAAACATAACTGCAGATGAAAGAGCCCTTATGTAACTGAACAAAGCAACATCGGTAGGATTTTACATCCTCAACCTGTTCGTATTATGAAAATAATATTCTTAATGTCATGAGAATACATTCTTAACATCATGAGATTAAAGTCATAATGATAAGAGAATAAAGCCATAATGTAATGGAAATAAACTCAATTGGTTCGTGGGCCAATCACGGCCCGATGTTGAATCGTTTATGGCCCCTGCCTTTTATCTAAACTGTGACATTTGGTCCTCTTCACGGCCCACAAATATAGCATGCAGTTCCTTTACTCAACTGATGGGGGCAGCACTGTGTAACAGATGGCTGTCAACTGTCATCAACCCCTCAGAGAAGAAGGCTGACTAATGGACCAATCACAGCCCCTGCTGTGTGACGCTGGTCCTCTCACCTGGGAGGGGCTGTCAGTCCAGAGAGCTCTGCAGGTGTTCACAGCCCACACTGGACTGACTGAAGGACATTTGTTTCAGCCCTAAAACTGAAACGTTGACAATGAAGCTGCAGTTTCCATGAAAAATGGATCTAATTTCTAATTATTTATTTCACTGAAACCTGAAATAACCGTCTGCAAAATATTTTGACAACCGTTGTAGATAGAAAGATGAAAGAAAAAGCACATTACTACTCTGGCAGCAAAAAGGTGGTGACAATGAGACGATGACCTTCACCTTGACATAAGTAGGTCAAGTTCAAATCTCAACTTTGGTGCATGTTTTTGCACAAATCTCAGGAACCAGATTAGAGGAAAATAAAGAGGAAACAAAAAGCGTTATGAAATAACAAGCGTTATATTCAGGGAGGCAAGGGGAGGAAAATTAAATCACAACCTAGACCTTTAAAAACTAGGTCAAGGTCAAATATTCACTTTTATACCTTTTTGGGTACACATCTCTGAAACCTGATGAGATATAATCACAAAACAAAAAGCAGTATTTTCAGGAAGCCAGGGACAAAAAAATGTGATGATGACCTTCACCTTTGGAAAATTAGATCAATGTCGACTTACCATTTTTGTATCTTTTAGGGTGAAAAATTCTGGAAAAAGTAGGTGAGACTTTCTGTTACGAACTCGAACAAGGACCACCTGAGATCAGGACTAAGTGACTCCCACCTGCGGGACACTTTAGGTATGTCTTCCTACCCCAGCTTAGCCTATCTATCCCATAACCCCAAAGGGTCGTTGGGGCACCACAGACGACCCGTGGTTGTCATCATATGGTGTGTCAAGGGAAATTGGACCTGGCGGCGCCAGTCCATCTCCAGGTTAGATGCAGTTATATTTGTCATTTAATGCATTACTTATGATAATTCTCTTATTAAAAAACGTCCATTCTTTTTGTCCTGCTAGGGGTCGCCCCAGTGTATCATCTTTTACCCATTTTAGATGACTGTTCATATTTGTTTGGCACTGTTTTTTATGCTGGATGCCCTTCATGCCGTAATCCCCTGCATTTACCATTTACCATTTACCATTTTTGGTGTCCCCATAGGGCTGCGGATGCTGGGGATGTAATCCAGGGCAGCAGACATGAGAAACAAACACTCTACTACTCAGATAAATCCCATGACTCCATTATTAAAACATATGACTTTTTTGGTAAGAACAACTTTGGTCTTGTGATATTCACAAGTAAATTCTGGAAATCTTTGATTTTTTTGTTCTCAGTGAGACTAGAAGTCCTGTTACATCTGTTTTCGACCAATCAAAGCCTTCCTCTGAAGATCGTGGTCCCTGGGGTCAAACGTGTGTAGCTAGCTGTTGTTTTTCAGTTTTGTTTTATTCCCAGACTGCACACAACTACACTTCATCAAGCTGTAACAGGAAAGAGCTTCTCATAGGACTAACAGGACAACCATTTCTTGTGTAATAATGGGATAACACTTGTGTTTTACCTTTCTGTCGGGACGCGTTTCTCCCACTAGAGGGCAGCACAGCATCGCCTATGGGGCCGTCAGTGGATTTGACGGATAGAGAGTTCTAAGAAGTTTTAAATGACTTTATTAAACCACAGTGGGAATTATTTTTACTAACGGAATATTAAACACACGCACACAGGCCGGAAGACCTGTTGACACGCATTATGGAGGGATGGTGGGGTTAAAGGCAGCAGGACCCTTTATTTATCATCTGACTTGATTTAGAAACCTTTATATTTAGTGGGTTATCGGTACATGTACTTTTATAGTGTAGAGGTGACTGTAATAATTCATATGTACTCATTTATTCAAATTAAATCAAATTTAAAATGTATTTGTTACTCATGATACATGAAATTAAATGAAATAATTACTAAATTAAATTACAACATCACTGGGATTGAAAAGGTGAAGATATTATACTGTTAAATTATTGCTGTAACTTTATAAACTTTTTTTAATCGTAACTATCTGTAACTATATGTTTATAGCCCCTACAGCAGCTCAGTACGGTGCCTATTGTTACATAGGAGTTTAATTTGTTCTGCAAAAATTCCCATCCACCCATTGTACACATAATATATGAGTCATAATAACAAGTTGTGACATTCTGCATTTTCTTCAAAATACAGTAATTGCTTGGCTATTTTCGTTGAAAACTTGTTTTAGGGGACTAAAGGTGGAGCTCTGTGAACATCAGACTTCCACATTAATCACCATGTCCCTCGTAATATTTATCTTTTTATACCAGTGTGGGTTTTTTCCCCAGACAACAATGACTTTATAAGGCGACATGTCACACACTGATGCATTTATGTGTTCTTTATCGTCTTGTTTCACTTTGGATGAACATAAATAACCAGAACAACACAGATGGAATGAACATGTTTGTCTTCTGTTTTCTTCTATGAATTTAAACAATGTGGTCACTGAAACACAACAGACACAGCGGTGATGATGAGGACTGTGGGAGGAAGCATTCACACCACAAGCTAATGAGGTTGTAGTCAAATATGTGTCTCCCGGATATGTGTGTGTGTGTGTGTGTGTGTGTGTGTGTGTGTGTGTGTGTGTGCGTGTGTGCGCGCACGTCTTCCTGTTGTTTTAGATTCCTCTTCACTCCCCCACTGCTGCCAATCCGTGACCTTTGACCCCTGCTGAACTCAGCTGTCAGCTGTCCTGGGTCAACTCTCTATTAACTTTTTCCTTTCAGCCTCACTTTCATTCCTCTCCTCTCCTCTCCTTTTTATGACCAGTGTAGTATTCATTCATTCATTCATTCATTCATTCATTCATTCATTCATTCATTCATTCATTCATTCATTCATTCATTCATTCATTCATTCATTCATTCATTCATTCATTCATTCATTCAGTCATGTCTGAGTTGTGCTGCAGGTTCCTGTTTCCATTGGTTTTGACAGCCTTGTCTACCTGACAGGTAGCCTTAAGCCATCTCACCTGTCGGTGAGTCGGTTTGTTGACATTTTATTTTTAATTGAGTTTTGCTCTCCATCATGCAGACAGTGATGGATGGACAAACGCTTGAAAGTAAAGGATGACAGACAGCAAAGGGTGGGAATCCAACCCGCTTTATACTGCAGGCTAAATATGCTAAGCATGTTAAATATGGTAACTGTCAAAGCTGTTGATGTTTGGTGATGACAAGCAAAAGATGAAAATACAGGTAGTCCTCAACTTACAAACGAACGTGCGCCGACATATCTTGCTATTGTCCTGCAGTACCTTAGTCTAACACAACCCCCATGGGGGCAGCACCTCTGCATTCATGCAACACCTACACTCGTCCCCCCCCCCATGTCGTTGTTTGCTGTTGTCTCTGTGAGCATCTCGGAGTCAGGTTTTGCACTTTGAATACTTTACTGGTCATCATGGATGATAAAGCAAAGACTGGTGAAGATAGTGGTGACCATCGCTCTGATGGCCACTCTGACTCTGACCTACAATAACTCCTCCCTCCTCCTCCTCTTCCTTCACTCTAAAGCTAGTTGATGTTAACTATTGGTTGAGTTAACTGAGAAACTTAATAAAATAAAACAGAATCATCAACATAAAGGGGCGTGTCTGACTTTTGATGAGCAGGAAGTGACATCAGCGCATCATTCACGTCAGTGTGGTGGAACACCTCTGTGGATTAAAGCTGGGCTTAGCCTCTACACCCCCCAGGAAAAAAAATCATTCAGCAGAGGTAAAGATGTTAAAGTTACATTACGGTACGATAGGATTTTATTTATTATGGGATGTTTTAATGTCCTGTTCTTGTTTCTGGTCAGTCTTAGGGAATAGAACTTTAGTATTTACAGTAGTAATGACATTTAAATGACCTCAAATGGTGATTATAGATTGAAATTTAATAAATAATGACTTACAAACAAATCAGCTTATTAACAACCTGTCGAAACCTTAATGCCCATTGGTTGAGGACTAATTTCCTGTATTGTATATCAATACAGGATGTTGTCCTAGACTGCTGACACCAGAGTCAGTTACAGCACGAAATACTTCATTAAATGCAAAAAATATGAAGCAAAACAAAATAACTGGAGCGATAACTGGAGTAAATACCATTTAAATCTAATCTATGTCTTATTACAGGAACGTGATCATTCGTGTATAACCCTGTGACGGTTAGGAGTGAGGTCAGTCGTCTTGTAACGGCAGCTCCTCTCCACACAGGGGGGGTACCAGCTCCTCTGAAAGGGATGACGTACAGAAACAGCACGGCTCATCTAATCTCCACATTTCTCACTGCAAAAGCATCCTGCCACCGTTTTTACAATCTACTTTATTTGTTCCAGAAAAATATGAGGACAAAGAAACTTGAAGAGAAAAAACAGGAAGAGTCAGAAGCAGCTGAAGAGTTCCTGAGACATTCACAATCTTACACTAATTATCCTCTCCGCTCTCATCAAAACTCATTACCTCTCCTCATATACATAATCCTCATTAATCCTACTTGTACTCATGAACAATGTGTGAAAAAATAAGAAAAACACACTCTTTGAAATGAGAGTTTGCTTCTTCCCTGCAGTCGCCTCCAGACTAAAATATCTCAGGATAGCTAAAAAAAAAAAAAAACCACGTCAAATTCAATTATGCCTTTCTTTCTTTTTTTCTGGTCTTATCAGACACACACACACACACACACACACACACACACACACACACACACACACACACACACACACACACACACACACACACACACACACACACACACGCACACATGAACTGAATGAAAGGAAGAGGAAGTCCTGAGGGCTTTGAAAGCATGATTGGGAGAAGGCTCTTGTGCTGCTGAAAGAGAGAAGGTGAATAACAGGCCTGGCCGCCAGCAGCCGGCACAAAGTGGAGTGGAGGACTCCATTCTCCCTGCCAGAGAGGGAGACCCCTCATGGGGGGTAGGTGAGGGCCCAGAGGGTCCTCTGCAGCCCAGGACCCTTGCTTAATGAGAAATTCCTGGGGATTTAGAGAGGTGCAGAGGTCTTCATTTTCTCACTGCACCCACGGGCTCCTGGTTGGATGGGTGGTGAGGGTCTCTTTCACCCCAGAAATGTCCCCAGAGGAAGGGAGAGTCCCCCCCCCATTCAACAAGAGCAGGGGCCCGCCTGCCTGCTGGATTATGTATATGAGATGTGGGTTGTAGGATCACAATCTGCCACCCTCTGCACACTGCAAGAAATATCAAGTCATTTAAAGCTGCACCTGCTTTCACAAAGTGGGGCTTTTGGGGGTGCGGATAGAGGGGGGGGTGACACACTAATGAGGGTGGTGTACCGTCAGTGGTGGGCGATGCACCTCCCCCATACACTAACTCAGATTGTTAGCATCGTGCGCTTTGATAGGGGTGTTGTTCAACGTTTGTTGATGATTCTGAGTTGTTGGTCACTTCTTAGAAAACTGACCAGAATGCCTCAGTCCAACTCCTGCTGTAAAAAAGCCACAAAGACTGGGGAGGAGACCTGGGGCGGGTCCAACATGATCAAGACTGGGACGTTGACGCCGACCATCAGGGGGGTGAATGCTCACCATCCCATTATTACCTCAAAGCCTTCCCGTTTCCACTGTGTTCAGTCCAGGAGGATTGGCGTCATCCAACAACGACCCAAGAACTCCATGTGGTATTACCCTGCAGGTGTTAAGACAGGAGGCGTTATGATGAAGGCTCTGTGAGCGCAAACCTCCAACCATCCCTTTTCTGTGCTCTACATCTCAGACTGGGGAGGCCAAACCACTACTGATGTGGTGGGGAGACGTAAACTCCAACATTTCATGGATAAAACATTCCATTCTTCACTTGTTTGTTGAGTCTAGGGAACAACATAGACCTCGTGATCAGACGACAAACATGAGCTGCAAACCATATCCACCTGCTGCCCCCACCAGACGGGTCTGTCTGCCCTTCATCCTTCAGCTGAAAACCAACTTGAACTTTAGAGAACGTTTAGTTTCTCCTTTGGCTGCAGGGGAGCAGAGGCGGAGCTGAACCCCACAGGAGGTGATTCTCCAAGTGTCTAATTAGAGAATGAGTGCAGAATTGAGGGGCCGCTGTGATTCAGCTGCCCCTGTCAGAGCCTCCCAGCGCCGGGCCCTCGGACTCGCTCCGGCCCTCTGGCCCCCCGGCTGAGATGCTCCTCCTGCTGGCCTCCCCGGCTAAGGTTTAGGGCCACGGCGCTGGAGAGTTACGGGTTGTGTGTGAGAGAGAAAAACAAACCCCAGGAGGAGGTCTGACGGCTTCACAGGTAGAGATGGCGTCTTCGCAGCAGGACCTGGTATCCATGGCAACGTCACAGCCATTCACCGCCACGGTTTTAATACAACGCTGTCAGGCTTTTAGCGGGACAGTCAAGAGTTTCAGCAGATAGTTTTGGTGTTTTATGCCATTATAGTGTGTGGTCATTGGTAAAGTAGTGGAAATGTAATTTTATTTTCTTCTAAAGTTTACAGCTCTTTTCCAGGAAGGCCACTACCTGTCATTACATTTCTGAAGCTTTTTTTAAATTTTTTTTTAATGACGATAGGCACAAATGTGTGAAAAACTGAAGAAGTTTCCAAACCTAAAGCACAATTGGTCAAATCTTTGCTTCACTAACTCTAAACATCTGACATGAAGAACCTTCAGGGTTTGACAGGCTTTCGGTTCTCCTTCACACCACATGGTGATCCTCAAGGACCAGATCCGGAACCGCTGCTGTGTCCCTCTGGCTACAAACTCAACATCCCAGATCTGGTGGTTTGACACCAACCAGAAGACTAAAGAAGTCGTCTTTCTGGGGGGAATGTTAGGTTTATTGGTTTCTTGAGCATGAAGGGAGATGTGAAGAGAAAGTTCCCCTTCTTTCCGTCCCCACAGGTGAAGTATGAGGTATATGGAGTGAGCCGGGTTTTGATAAGACTTCAGTGTGGGGGCCATCAAAGCATGATGTTTAGACTACCAGGGCTTTGGAGGACCTCCTGTCTGTGGAGAACAGCTTTTAACAAGGAGTGGTTCTGTTTGTTGTGTGAGGACCAGTGTTTATTCTGAAACCTGTTCCGTTAGTAGTGTTTGAACACAAGCAGATTGTTATTCATGAATCCCAGTGGAGGCCAGAAACTGAATCCTTCCTGGCGCTGTGTGGAACAGAACCCTTTCATGGAACCCTCTTGTGCGTTTCTGCGGCTGTTTAACGTGAAATAACTGGAGTTGCTACGTCTCAAAGCGGCACAACGGAGACAGGATGGTGGTGGGCGGTGTGGGCTGCAGGGGAGAAAAGAAAGAGGGGAGGTAAATAGCGGATTGGGGGTTTCATGCTGGGGGTGTGGGTCGTCCCATTGAGTTGTCAATCTGCCCGGCAGGTTCCCGCTATGAGGAGCCCCGTCAGGAGGAGAGGAGAATGGGTGGAGATGACCTAATGCTAAACCGCCTCCCTCCAGTTCCTCCTTTGAGGTGGGGGTGTCTGAGTGACTCCCCCACCAGCTCACAATATGACTCCCTGTGGCGCCTTGGCAGCAGACAGAGCTGACCAATCAGGACGCTGCACGCAGGCTGGCTGGTCAGTGTGGAGACATTCAGCAGACAGACGACAGAGGTTCATCATAAAAGGAGACGTTTGGTCCGTTGGCAGGTTTATCTTCACACGGTGTTCCTCATTGGGACAGGAGCTGGGGGGGGTGGGGAGGGAGGGTCCAAAGTGACAGCAGAGAACCAAACAGAACAGAACCCAACAGACCGAACCAACCAGTCTAAACAACCGATGATGTCAGAGAGAATCTGTCAGCTTCCTGTGATGTCTTACTTTTCGTGATCATTCCTTTGGTATGGTAATCCTTGTTTGAGAATATTCAACAATAAAGAGTGTTTCCTCTGTAAGACAAAACTCAAGCAGTCAGTTATTAATAAAGATCATGACTTACAGATTTAAGATCAAACATTCTGACAAACTTTCAGGCTGACATGAGTCCAGTGAAGATGATTTATGAAATTCTAAAGTCTGCACTGTTTACATGTCTGATCCAAACTGATGAAGGCGGTCTCCATCCATTCTCTTTCCTCCTCTGATACCTGTGTTTACCTTTATTTCCCTCTCCTACTGGTATCATATTATCCTGTTCCTTCACAGGAACAGACTGTACCAAACTTGAGCCAGTCTGTACTGGCCACAAACACAAGCTTAACCTAGCCCACATGCTAGCCAAGATCAAAATAAGACATAACATGTCAAATAGTAAAGCATAGTGACAGGAACTGTTAGTATAGAGCAGATAAGTCAATGAGAATCTGGTTGGGACCGGTTTCTTCAGGACGAACAGACCCTCAAGCTGGAGCAGAAAGAACCACCAAGATCAGACACAACTGAAGTCAGTCCAATGGGGCACAATGAAACAAAGAGGACTGCCTCATCATATCTAGGAAAGGCTTTTGTCTCCTCAGCTTTTCAGACAGCCAGAGGCAGGTGGAGACACCAACAGCCCACAGCCATTGGCCTGTGACTCTCCGTCACCTCCCTCCACCCATCACACCAGCTCTGACCCAGAGTTCAGCCCCCAACCAGACGCTTTGTCCAGTTTGACATCTCTGTCACAGAGATGGAGACACAAAGACCCACATGAACCTCACACACATACCGTCCCATCCTGGCACCACCCCAACCAGGACCCGGTCTGCTTCCTGACAGGCTTTCTCAGGGGTGACGTGTCAATCTGATGTGACAACCATGATGAAGACCTTCAGCTTCAGGTCTCACTCAGGATACGTCCGGGTTAGGGTCAGGGCACCCGCTTAACGGGTGTCCTGAAACGTCCCGTCCCACGACGTCTCACGCTTTCAAGTGAGTGTGTTTTAATAATTACAACCTTTATCTCTCTTAGCATGTCAGGAGAGATAAAAGTCCTTCATCATCTTCCTGGAAAATAAAATTAAACTTTGATTTTTCTTGACTTGTTTGTCTGTTGACAGTGAAAGCAGATTTTCTGGTTTTCCACTTTCAGATGCCAAGGTGGAAAAGTTAACATGTCATGAAAAACATGCTTTAAATACACACGAACCCATCCTTTAGAACAAAAGTGTCCCAGGTCCTTCCTGTCTTACTGTTGGTGGACATCACTCCTGTCTGCCTGTCTGTTTGAGTCTGGGCTCATGTAAATGCTATCATTTGTTTAAATGTAAACCTCAGTTTTTACATTTGAGATTCAAATAGATCCGGACAAGCCATTTGGGGCTTTACAGCAGACAAATTTCATCACACACACCTCTAAGAACCATAAAAAACAGGTTTGTTAAAAAAAAATTCTAGTGTTTTTAGTGACCATGATTAATCGTCAAACTCCATTCGTTGATATTCCCCTCATGCATACGATCTTAAACTCCTACAAATCTCTCCACACTGATTTTTTTAAAAACTCTTTAAGCAGGTTCCTCCTCTTTGTGACGCTGACTAACCCTCTTAACTACATGTGGGAGGACGTTTCATGAACACGAAAACAGTCTAGTAAAGTTTTTATGGTGTATCCAAAAAAAAAAAAAGTTGTGGTGTGTTTTTACGAGCAGTCAACCTCTATGTCGCACATTTCCCTCCCTCGTACTTTTTTCTCACCTTTCACTCTCATCCAGACCGAGTCAAAACCACGCAGGAAGTTGGAGGAGTCTCCGAGAGAGAACGGTGACATTTAAAACCTCTGCAGTAACAAACAAAGAAAACCGGGAATCACAAACGACAAATACAGCTCGAGCCACAACATATTGACCAACTCCGAGGTAAACTGAAATAGTATGTTGTTGCTATAGTTAAAAATGAGAGTCTATCTATATTTTGGGACCATCAGAGGCAGGCGGTTTTTCCTGGCATTGCTTGGTGTGGCTCGGCGCAGGAGGCCCTGTTTGTTTGGACAGCAGGCAGTGATGTGGCGAGCTGTAGTCCAGGAGCCCAGCAGGAATGTGTCTCATCTGGCCTCATCAAAAGCCCCTCTGCTCCTCTCTAAAGAACCAAACCATCAACAGTGAGATTACAGCTGGCCCTGAAGACTACATAGCGCCAAACTGCTTCTATAAAAGTCAGTAAGATACTCATAGAACAGCTCGTCATCCAGCGTCTCTCAGACTCTGGTATTTACCTTTAACATGCAGTTTAAGTCCACATTTATATGCTTCATGCACAAACACTGAGACTGACAGGGCCATGTCTTTTATACCTTGTTGTGTCTTTTAGGTCATGTGTATATCTGATAGTCTGGAAGTTCTGGACTGGACCTTTGACCTGAACTGAGCCAACGGCAGTGGGGAATTAGTTGTGGTCGACCAGCAGAACGTCGCTGAAATGGATAATCAGGGCAGCTCTCTGCTCACTCCTGGAAGAAACATCTGAGACAATTTGGTTAGCTCAGGCGCTAAAGGGTTACCTGAGTCTGAGCCTGAAAGTCGTCCAGCTCCAACATGTCCTATCATCTCTCAGCTCTCCCACAGAAAAGGCTGAAAAATTGATGATGATGAAAAATCCTTCCCAGATATTCATCTAACTCACCTCTGCTGGCCTGAGTTCCTGCTGAACAGCAGACCCAAACCCGTTGACCCCAAACCACAAGAACTACAAAAACTACAAAAGAAATCCCCCAATGCTCAACACTCATATCCAGAGAGTAGAATCATCTCAACCGCTGAAACTGAAAGCACACATGTAAAAACAACTTAACTAAGTCAACACACCGCAGTACATCGCCCTTCTGACCCAACGGACGACAGAAACGCTCCTCAGCTAGGCTGTAGCCACCATGGTCTCTAAGCTGTGAAGTGAACATGTTGTGTTTTGGGGTCTGGTGCCAGAAGCTTTTTATTGGAGTCTGATTTCTTGTTCTGAGTGAAGCTGTTGGACCTTAAACACATTCGTCCTACTCTTACAGTTAAACTCATGCTCCAGCTGAAGACTGTGGTGAAACAGTGACTTTGTCACAGTGGGTTCAGTGTTTTCAGCCGCCCAGACGGGTCTCAGCTCCGCTCCTGACTTCCTGCTCTTTCTCCTGTCCACTGGTCGGCCGCCTACCGTCCTACGCTCCTGGCGGTCTGACCCACCACTCCACTGAGACAGGAAAGCCTCTATTTGACTCAGTTTCCATGCTGAGCAATAGAAGGGCCTGTTCTATTCATTTCCATTGTAAGTTTTGGGTTCATAAATGTTTGGCTAATTTATCCTTAGTGCACAATGACTGTCCTTCTTGCATTTAGCTGTTTGCTGTTTGCCTTTGCCTGACTTTCCTGTGTGGGACTTATTTCATTACCTGCAGTCAGACTCTGGCCGGTAACCAGTCAGCTGTATATTAATACAGTTGGTGTAAGGAAACAGTTTGTGTGTAATGGCTGACACACATGGAAGAAAAATAAAAGTGGGTCTTATTTTGACAGAACTTTGTTTTGGACCAGATGACAAAACTCTCAGTTGAGTAGCCGGTCGACACTGAAACCTTCATGAGCTCCAGGAGGAGACTACGGGTTCTGAATTGACCTTTCTCCTTGGGACCCATGTGTTGAAGGAAGCAGGTTGAGGTTTGGTTTAGTTACAACTATCAGCTGAACTGTCAGTCAGAGTTTAATCAGAGTTTTAACACAAAGCTTTCTTCCTTTAATTTGGGATGCCTTGTCGGCCCTTGAATGTCTGGTGGAGTGACACACACTTTTCACTGAGCTGTCTGTGTCAGTTGTTGTATTTTGCTGTAATGGTCCACATTCCCTGTTTGGGGATAGTTTCAGATGTATGTAATAAATAGTTTGGTGTGCTTCAACAGTAGTAATTGTAGTATAAGTGTCTTTCATCAGACCTTAGGAGCTAATGGAAAACTAAGATTGAAGTGAAGATTCATCTCACTGTAAGAGGATGTGGGGTCATCTTACTTTTGAATTTCTGTCTCAAATATCCAATGTTTCGTCAAACGTTTTTCTAGCGTAGTTCAATTTTCAGGATGTCCTTTTGCAGAAAAAAATGAATACATTTGTCCACATTTTATTTATTTTATTTGAACAATTATTATTTCCCAGTGGGTCCACCGATTATGTCTGATTCCAACACCATAACAGCTCTGGAGATGTTGAATCTTTTTCAGAACCTGAACAGATCTCCTCTCATGTAGCATGGCAGAGATTTTGTCTTGTTGAACCTGGTGCGTAAATTACCCACGATCCAACCTGCCGCACACAACAGTAAAGATGAGGAGTGGACTACAAAGGTCTCCACAACTCTTTTTATACTTATTTAATGTAAACCCTTTGCAGGGTTGAGTCCCAGCCAGCAGTGGCTCAGTGATGTGATGGTGTCTGGTTGTCCTTTCTCTCCTCCTGTTGTTTTGTGGGACAGAGGACAACCTGGTGACTCCGGCAGCAGCTGGACGTCCGTCCGTTCACCTCTGCCTCTTTGTCTCCGGATCATTAACGTGTTCTGGAGGAAACCTTGGTCCTCCTCAGCCGTCTGGCTCAGACTGACCCATAGCTGTTCGGTCAGACGCTGGCGACAGCTCCAGCCTCCCGGTCACCGGGGCCCTCGCCAGACTGTCTCACCCCCACAATGCAATTCTTCAGAAGAATGAACACAAACATGTTTGAATGTAGTCGCAATCACACCTATTTGGGTTATATTATGTCTCGATAATATCTATCTATCTATCTATCTATCTATCTATCTATCTATCTATCTATCTATCTATCTATCTATCTATCTATCTATCTATCTATCTATCTATCTATCTATCTATCTATCTATCTATCTATCTATCTATCTATCTATCTATCTATCTATCTATCTATCTATCTATCTATCTATCACCTAGGAGTCTGGATGGATTCTAGCAGACAAGTCTCTCTTATGAACATGCTGAGTGAAGCCGACCTTATGGTTGACCTCTGTGTGAGGTCAGAGACTCATCAGCCACCCTCCTCTGATTAGAACAGCTGCTCCTCATCCTCTCCAGAGGGTTTGTGTTGAAAGCAAAACAAATCCGAACCAACAGAGAGATGCACAAACACAAGAATCACTGACAGGGACATCAGCTGTAAGCATCTGTCCTGCTAAAGAATTCCATTCCTACACTAACACTCAGGTCTTATTCAAAAATCTGAATGCATGAAAACAGCTGCTAATCAATAGTTTACATCAATTGTGGATCAAACATTAAGACTCAACATGAAAGAAGTCAATCATTAAGGAGAGCCTGCAGTGTATTTCTATTGGTGTTTATTTGTTTTGGCTCAATGCTGTTGTCATCTGCATCATTTTAGGCTGCAGCTGCTTCCACTGCTGCTTTACAACAGATACAACCAGCCCAACAACGTACAACGGAGCATGTGTGTGTGTGTGTGTGTGTGTGTGTGTGTGTGTGTGTGTGTTTGAGTTTGAATTTGCACCCCACCTCTCACCCATAGCCAGCTGGGATAGGCACCAGCAACCCCCGTGACCCCCACAGTGGAAGAAGCAGCTGCAGACAGAATGATTATGAGTCTTGTCTACATGAAAATGGATGGATGACCCAGATCACCAGCTCCTGCTCTGGGGTACACACTGTAACATTTCAGTCAGATCATTATGGTATTGTTTTGACAATGCTTTTGTTTAACTGGCCTGTAATCCCACTTCAGAGTGGCGTTCGTTTGTCAGTGTTGAATAAACAGAGACAACGCAGAGACGATTGTTGTCTGGGAATCAGATGGACACCAGCAGGAGTAACATTCTAAAAACAGAGCAACAAGTGTCCTTAAAGTTACACATGAAATAAGTTGGTTTAAAAAAGCGACATAAAATACGATAAAATACCATTCAAAATAAATTGCACGTTATATTACACTTGATTTTCTTTTGATAAATGACTGTAAACCACTGAGACGTATCCACACCACACTGGTCCTGGTGGGCAGCAGCAGATGTTTCCCTTCCAGAGACTTGGATGTTCACCGCTATCAGTCTGTCAGACGTGCCACTGGTTTGTTTTAATTAACCTCCTGTTGGGATCCTCTCAGGTCCACCTAGAAACTGCTATTCAGCTGGAGGGGGGAGGACACCCCCTGTCTGGACCCCTCCTCCATGTTCCAACAGGGAAACAAAGCTCTGTACTAGAGTCCTAATAAATGGACAGACCCCAGTAGTCCTGACACTGAATTACACGTTCAGACATGATTTGATTGGCCAGCGTTTGGTAGAACACGGAATAGGACTTGTGTTCTTGGTGTAGGTCAGTTTCTGGATGCCGTTTGTTCTCAGCAGGAGACGGGTCCCCTGGTGAAGTCTTTATCTCCTGGATCCTGAAACATGTGTGCCTCAGATACAACATGTTTGACTTACCGAGGGCATGTAAACAAACACCCAACAATGGTGCCTGTTCAACATGTTTGTTTGCTGAAGAAGCAAGCAAACAATGTTCCCAAGAAGGTTTCTCTTGGGGGGTTTTGGGTCAGTCCATGTCTGATTCACAGGTTTCTAGTACCTCCAGATATGGACTGATGGACTGAGCTTCAGTCAGCTGCTGCTCAAAGGTTCAACCTGTATCAGGAAAAGCATAGCCTTTATCAGAGAGATCCCTGTTTATTCCAACAAGGACAGAGGACAGAGGATATAGACTAGACTACAGAGGATAGAGACCAAAGAACAGAGGACATAGGACAGAGGACAGTGTTGCTTGCTGAGTGTTGAAAATGAAAGCTTTTGTCCACATGTCATGAATGTACCAGCATTAATAGAGCATTGACACAGCTTAACTCTAAAAGGAAATTCATCGATATAGTGAAAATCTATGTATTTTATTATTTACGGTTTATGAACCCTCCCGATATTAATATTAAACCACCTTCTATCTGTATTACCTTTTCCCACACTCTGATAGACTGTTTAGAGCACTTTTGTGTTTCATGGAAGTGCTCTGTGTCCTGTCAGTCTCTGAAAGCAGTGCACTTCTGGATGCTGTCAGCCAATAGCATGCACATTTGTTATCACATGACTACCTACTAAAAATCAAGGGATTACGGTATTTTTATAAAGTCACGCTCTTAACCCTTTATAGGACACTCATTGGAAGTGTGAAAGAATGGTCTTTTTGGGGGTCCGACCGTTAGCATTAACTGTATTGTAACACCACAGAGCTGCATACTCTTAGTGCTGTAATCCATTTAAAGCCTGTCTTGTTAACCGATGAAGCTCACAGCATCACAACTCACTGCCTCAAAGGATGTATTGTGTCACTCTCTGTTGTGTTCATGCTGCAAAACTCACGCACAAAACATCTCATGAGCAACAGCCTGAGCATTTTTATGTCTCCCTCAAGAACAACGACACGAGAACTTGTTTAAGGAAGATTTAAGGAAATCTAACAGCTAAGTTTAACCTAACCACACCTAACATAACCTAGCCTAACTCAACATAACCTAACTTAACCTAACCTAACATAACCTAACCTAACCTAACCTAACCTAACCCAATATAACATAACATAACCTGGCCTGGCCTAACTTCACCTCACTTAGCCTAACCCAACCTAACTAACTTGGTCTAACTTAACCTAAGTTAACTTAACCTAACCTAACCTATTTTCAGCCACTCCTCTTTGTAACAGCAACAATACAATTTGTTTACCATGACTACTGACCTGTTTATCAGAAACAGGAAATGAAAAGTAACCCCCAAAGGTTTGTGGGTAAAAAGAACGCATTGGTCCAGTAATCCCAGATGCAGCGTGAGAGTGAAACCCTCCCTGTTTGTGTGCGGTTGTGTGTTTGTGTCTTACAGTAGGAAGTACTTAAAACTTCAGAGGCCTTAATTGCCACTTGGACCTTCTGGATCATTTGCTGCCCTCTGAGTAGAAAGTGAAGGGTGTAATAGTCTCACTTCACATCTGTTGACGCACATTCACTTTAATGACATCCAATCAGCTGCATCCTCAGAGTTCCATACATGAATGATTACAGGCCTGCTGTTTGAGGGAATCATTCATGTTAGCTGAGTAACGGCCCCCTGAATACCCAGACAGCTTTCTGTGTTTTCTAGGATGTTTCTCTTTATTATCAAAATCTCTCTTTTCCTTCATAGTAACTCCATCGTGCTTTTGGACCAGTAGGTTGGATTCCCAGATATCAGTTAAATGATTACCAACAAGTGTCAAACACCTTTAGAAACATCACCAGAGGTTTGGAGCTCCAGATGTTCACCAGCGAGGATTCTGGGAGATCACGCAGCTTGGGACAGGGAAGGGCAGGTTAGGTTAGACAGAGAGACAAACCATTTAAGATTTCTAGATGATGGTTTGAGTGGATGTCTGTTCAAAAGAGCATAAAAGTTTAAAATCCTAAATAATTTATGTGTATTTGTGACGGCGCCCTCCACCTTCCTTTGTAGACAGTCGTCTGACCTTCTTCTGGTTATCTGCTGTGGTTTCCCTGAAGGAAGTGGTCGTCATTGTCACTGAAACAGGGTGAGTGCTGCATTTTTTAAAAGTGATTTATGAGACCTCCGGGTTCCTCCTTTCGTCTTTACAGCCAAGATTTACTCACGACTGGCCGTCTCTCAGACAACACTCTGTTAAAAAAGCATCCTTTGTATTTTTGTCCTTGAAAGTCAAGGACTCAACAAACTGCTAACAAAGAACCTCTATCACTGAACAAAACATACAACCTGCTACTCCTCAGATACTGTCTCTAATGCTTTAGTACGGAAACTCAAATGTGTGTAATTTTATTCACATTTTTCTCATCACAAAAAAAGTATCAAAGCAAAACTGATACTAGAACTGAAGGACTGAAAGTTCTAGAAAGTGTGTTTTTTACTGTTTTTTCGACACGTGATGTTGGTGAAGAATGTTTCACACGTTGGTGAAGAATGCGTCTCCTGACTAAGATGAATCAAAATCATGGTCTTGGTTTAATTTAGAACTACTGGTATCGATCAATCAGCTTTTATTTGTAAATGTGTTTTACAGAGAACTGACCGTCATTATGGGGCAGACATCCTGGGATTGGCTCTGTCTTAACGTCACTGCTGATCAATAAACTGATAAGGACCTGTAGCGGATGCATTGATTGGAGGAGAGGTGTGAAAGCTCTCCTGTAAACAAACTCTCCTGAGTCAAAGGAATGATGACCGATCGTAAGAATAAAGCTGCTGTCTGTCTAAATGTTTTTCATGGCCAAGGTGTTGAAACCATTACTGTTGGTACCTAATTAGGAAAGTGATAGACTAAATATGTAATGAAATGTAGAAGTCAGGATAACCTCACACTAAAGATTTTGACTGACAGGAGTCACACTGAGAGGTCAGTTCATCTGGACCGCCACTCATCACCCTGTTCAGTGAGGAGGTGTAATCTTCTGAGCTGTTTTGTTAAATAAGTCATATTTTATGCTGATTGTGCAACAAATTGCTCCTCTGAGATGAGTTTTCACCCGAACCTTGAAAAGGAAACCTACGCATGAGGTGTCAGTAAACTTGTCAAAGTTTCCAGAGGAGAGCAGGATCCTAGAACCAGGGCTTCTATTGCTCCCCTGTAGGGAGATCAATGTGTCGGACGTGAGTTATCACCGGGGCCAACAGCATAAATCTGCTCTGACTCAAGGAGTCAGGAAACAAGTCCGTCTGTGAGTCCAGAGCCAAGGTGACGGCAAAGCAGACAGTTGCAGGACGCCGGCTGGTCGGTGAGCGCCGCAGTCCATCAGAGAAAACAGAGTGTTTACAAGGCAGTGATTCAAAGCAGTCAGGAGCTCTGTCAGCAGCAGGTGGGTGGGTCACCCCAACGTCCGCCAATAACAAGGTCCTATGTCCTTCACTGCTGACTGATGTCTAATTTCAATCCCCATAGCAAACAAAACATCATTCTGAAGTTGATGCTGCAGAAAAACACATCCAGCTGTCTCCAATCCACCCATCTTCTGTGACCGGTTAACCTGTGGATGGAGGGCGGACTGAGAACCCAGAAAGAGCCCATGCAAACAGGGGTACAGTACACCTGAACCCTACAGGCCTGGAGAACCCAAAATGTTCCTGCTGGGAGTTGAGGTGATGATTAGGTCACCACCAGGCTAACTGCTGTCAAATGTAATTCACTCTCCTTTCTAAAACCATGAATTACTTTAAATAATAAACAGATATAATACTGTATTAAATAAATTTAATAAGTGTCTTAATGGATCCATAGTGTGTGGAACAAAGATACCTTTATGTGGAGGAATGTGTGTGAGTTAGGGTAGTCTAAACCATCCAGTCACACAGCGCTCTGTCTGACTGTCTGACTGTCCGACTGTCTGATTGGCTGGCTGCTTAAGCGGCTGTCTGGCTGATGGGGCGGTTAGGTGATTACAAGGACGCCATTTGGTTTTACAGCAGAATAATATGGCCACTGTTCACCCTCTTTCCTGTCTCCCCTGCCCCGTGAGTGCATAGTGGGGGTCGGCAGGGGAGTGATTAAGATTTTAGGGAGCTGCCTGGCTGGTTCAGGGGTTAGAGGGTAAAGAGTGGGGATTTATTAGGACCATAAATTAGAGCCAGACATCCCGAATCGCCCCCTCTCTACAGCCCCGTTACTGTCAGTGCCATTACCATGTCCCCCCCTCTGCCATGTGGGGACACAGCGGACATCAGTCGGTCTATCCGTTCATTTAAAACACGTCTTTTGATTTTAAGGGATTGATTTTTTTTTTTCATGAGGTTTGTTACTGAAGCACATTTAAATTTTTCATGAATCAGGTCACCCCTATGGTTTTTTTTCCACATTGGGCTTATATAGAACATATATAGAGTTTATTATAAAACTATCAAATTCTGAAAATAATTATATAACTAATAATTAAGACAGAATGTCAGTGAAATGTGTTTTCCTCTCTACATTATATTACACTGGGAACTCTTGATATAGTTTTAAATTTCCTTTCATTGCATTTATTCCAGTTAAAAAATAGACAGGGATATTTTTTTACTTATTTATGTTTTAGTAATGGATGATGTTACAGTGTCTTTCCAAAGGTTGTTGGGATAAAGACTTCCATGAAATCCACCTTAAAGGTAATATTACACAGCATTAAAGATGCCCTATAAAGTTCTGTTTCTGTGAATCCTTTATGAAACATGTCAAATATGCATGTTTGAATCCACACAATTAAGTCTAAGGCTGCTTTCTTTCTTTTTTTATCAGGTTACCACCGCAGTAAAACTTCCACATTCAGCTAGAGAATGCTGGGCCTCTTACAGGAACGAGTGATATCTAAGTAATAGTGACATTAATATTAATAGTAATGATAATAGTAATGTACTGGAACAATCTTCTGGGCTCAACAGTCACTGATTGGTTTTTAATACTGAGCTGAAACCCTGGTTGGAAGTTAAACCTGGGGTACAGAGCTCCAGGTCCACCACCAATCCTTCCAAACAGAGCCTATTCTGAGCTTTGAAAGCCCAGACCCAGAATGCCGAGGGTGTGTGTTGGTCGTCAGATTGAAGGGAAGCCAGTGAAAGCTGTGTTTTGTGGTCTTACTGACAGTATAGGAGGCCAAACTGTGCAGCTGCAGCTGAAGATAGGGGGTGTCGTGGACTAGAGGCTGCTGGGAGCATTACAACATCAGGTTTAAACTATTGTGTGGATTTAAAAAAAACAACCTTTAGTGTTTTTTATTCCGCTGAGAATGTCTGGCAGAGACACAGTCAAGTTGGTCTACAATTAACACCTTTGGCAAAGCCTTGATAACTTTCCAGAGGTGGGTGAAGACATGGAATATTAATGGATCAAGGCTCTGGATGTGGTAGGTCTGTCATGACTGATAAGTCTTTGCAACATTTTGTTGATGATGTGTACAGTGGATCTGGAGTGGTTGACTGGGGTTTGTTCTCCTTTCTATGAAGGGGGACCGGAGAATGTGTTCCAACTAGGGAGAACACACTGATCAGCCTCCATGGAAAAGTGTACTCTAGGGTACTGGAGTGGAGAGGCTAGCTGTTAGTTGAACCTCTGGTCCAGGAGGAATAATCCGGTTTTTTCCCTGGTGGTGGAACACTAGAACACTACACTCATGTAACCGTGCTACAGAGAGTTTTGGGCGGTTTGCCCGACCAGTCCACATGTACGTTGTGGACCTGGAGAAGGCTTGACTGTGTTCAGCTAGGCATACTTTGGGGAGTCCTTCATGAGTATGGGGCGATGGCTCATTGTTACCGGCTGTCCAGTGTCTGTATTCCCAGAATCATTTCTGGAAATGGGGACACTGGACAAGCCACATTGCTGGCAGTAAATCTTACTTGTTTCCAGTTGTGATTAAACCCCAGCAAGGCTGCCCCCTGTCACCGATTCTGTTCATGACCTTAATGGACAGGATCTGTGGGCACAGCCAAGTGGTGGATGGTGTCCGGTTTGGTGGCCTTGGGACTTCCATCTCTGCTTTTTGCAGA